>NC_090655.1:79817430-80117430 GCF_040937935.1 Hyperolius riggenbachi
TACAGAGCACCAAAACCTGCCAATGGCAACTACAGTGTCAGAGGTGCAAGAAGGGGATGGGGAAGAGCTTGTTAATGATCACCACTATTCAAAGTATCTATAGAAGTGATTATTATGAACACAGGACCAATAGAGAGCTAATACTGTAGTTGAGGGAGGGCCCTTCGGGGGCCCCTCTGGCCCAAGGGCCTCGATGCGGTTGCTACCTCTGCAACCCCTATTGCTACGCCCCTGGACTTTGGACAAAAATGACACTTGTGAAGTCTTTTTCCCAGGTTGAGTTCTGGATTATCCGGCTCTGGTTCAGAGACCCATTTTTATAACACGTCAGTCAGTAGATCATTTAATTGTCTGAGGCTCATGCTGGGCATACACGGCTCGTTTTTGAGCCATTAAGATCATTTCCGACATGTGCGATATCCCGCCCGATCGTTTTGCCGCTCGATTCCGGATTGCAGTGAATGGAAAAAGATAAGAAAAACTAGCGGAAGATAGGAGAATTGACTGCGGAATCGAGCGGCGAAACCATCCAGCGGGAGAATCGAGTGGCAAAAATGAGCCATGTATTCCCAGCATAAGACCCCTGCTGACTGTCATTTATTTGTAACAGACCTTTATCTCTGCATATATCCAATTACTTAATCAGAAAATTTAGCTAAACTACAAAAATGTTTTAAAAAGAAGCCCACCATAGGTGCATACACACATCAGATAAAAGTCTTTGGAAAATGAAAGATCACAGACCAATTTTACCCCCTTCCATGTAGTATGAGAGCCATACCTTCACAGTTTATTCTATGGAGCTGAACTCCCCATCAGACAGAAATCTTTGCCAGATGCTGTATACAGAGATGCTGTACACATGCAACAGATCAGTATCTGCAAAAGATCTGTTCCTGCAAAAGATCCGTTCCTGCAAAATGCATTAATAGTCTATGATATCTGCAGATCATCATACACACCTTGTTTAACAGACTTCATCTGCAGATCAGATCCACCAGGATGGATCTTCAGATCTGCAGATAATTGTCTGATCTGCAGATGATTGTCTGTTAAACAAGGTGTGTATGAGGATCTGCAGATATCATAGACTATGAATGCATTTTGCAGGAACGGATCTTTTGCAGAAACTGATCTTTTGAATGTGTACAGCATCCTCGTTTTCAGCATCTTGCAAAGATTTCTATCTGATGGGGAGTTCAGCTCAATAGAATAGACTGTAGGTACGGCTCTCATACTACATGAAAGGGGGTAAAATTGGTCTGTGATCTTTCATTTTCCAAAGACTTTTATCTGATGCGTGTACCCACCTTAACTTTCAACTGTGTGTTTTCCTTAAAGGGAACCTGAAGTGAGAGGGATATGGAGGCTACCTGGCTGCAGATCCACTGAATTCAATACTTTTAGCGTAAACAATCATGCAGATCAGATGTCTCTGACTGAAGTCTGGCTGGCTTAGCCGCATGCTTGTTTCTGGTGTGATTCAGACACTACTGACCAAAAAGATCAGCAGGACTGCCAGGCAACTGGTATTGTTTAAAAGGAAATACATAGGGCAGCTTCCATATGTCTCTTACCTCGGGTTCCTTTTTTAGGGAGCCCACAGCTCATCTGTGCTTCTGCTGTCATCACACCCACTTTCAACAAGGTGGTAATTCCAATTGTGTTTACATCAGCTCTGAGATAGATTTGACATTGCTGTCTTTGGTGTGCCATTAAAATGTATTGACTTACCAGCGTCTAAGACTGTCACGGTTGCCGACACATCTTAGTTATACAGGTTCTGGGGCTACTCACACATAATCAGCGCCTAAACTGCATCTAACTAGCCACAAGGCATGTATAATTCATATGTGCCGTTATTTAAAGGGATGAGGTGACAACCCTGAAGACTGTGGTGCCAAAATGATCTTGGATTTGTCTCAGCTGAAGACACTGTGCTCTGTTCTGAATTTCTGAGAACACTGGGACTGATTTATCAAAACAGATGCAAGGAAAACTGGAATAGTTGCTCAGTGAAAACAGAATCCTTATTCACTAGGCAATTGAAACCTGATTAGTCGCCCCGGGCAAATGCTGTACTTTTCCACCGGTTTTCCTTGCACATGTCTTTATTAATGAACTTCACTTTGTCTTACTATATTTCAGTGTATGATTACTTGACTACTAGATTACAGTGTATAATTCTCTAGCAGTGTATGTTAGAAAGTTGGGAACTGTCCATGGACTGCCACACTTGGTTTGTACCTCTGTCATCTCAGGTGTAGGTCTTCAGGTCTTCTTCTCCTCACTTACTCCACCTTATTTTTGTATGTTGCATTTTCTACAGCCAGGAGAGAAAGGGGGGAACACCAGGGTAGTGGATTGCAGGGTGTCACTAGACTACCAGGGAAAGCTATTAGGGGAGTGGGAGGGAACAATAGACCACCAGGGATCATTATAGGAGGAAGGGATCTGGGATGGTAACTAGAGTACCAAAGCTATAAGGGGGATGGGAGGGACCACCAAGGATTGATATGGAGGGGGGGGGGCACCAGGTTCCCAGGCAGAACTGTTTTTAACCAAAGGCATTTCAGGCCATTTCCTGGAGTGCCATTGGTCCTTAGGCTTCCTTTGTGGACAACCTCCCAGGTGGCTCCGTTCTTCTTCAATCTTTACTGGTAATTGGGTCCCAATTGTGCCAGTCAGGCTGCACTGCACATGACTTGCCGTACGCATGCCTGCATTGTGCACCCGTTGCTAGGAGTGTTCTACGCCTGGGCAGGTAGTACTGCGCAGGTACAATATATTTATATTAATATTTCATGGTGTGCCACAATGAGAGCGGCAAATGTTATTTGATGATCTGTAAATCGGCAATGATAGACTTGGGTCCTCCTTTTAGGAAACTGCTATCTGGATCATCCCTCACCTCAGGCATGCCCCTTTCTCCACATGTCACTACAAGAAGTAGATTTAGAGACAGATCCCAGGGAGTGCTTTTCAGGAAAATGAATGAAAGCTTGTGCCATGCCTCTCTCATAGAAAGCAACAGGAGGCAGGGTGAGTGGCGGCTAAAATGAATCCATCTTGCAGACACATGGCCATAGGCTTTAGATTAAAAATGAAAGTCCTAGTTTAGGCTTTAGGGCCCATATGCAATTCACTTTTTTCTCCTGAATTTTCTCCTAGGTGATATTTTTACACATTGTCAAAAAAAAAATCCTTTTAAGCCACGCAACAAAATACTTAAAATAGTTTTGATAGTACTTTTTCATCTATGTTTTGGTACTTATTCAGTCTAAGGCCTCTTTTCTGTTGAACTGTGTGCTCGGCAAGCAGTTGCCAGGCTGCAGTGAGCAGTTATTGAGCAGCAGTAAGTAGTTACCAGGCAGTAGCCAGCAGTTGTGAGAGTTTGAGAGGCATTTCACTGCCTATCAACAGTCCATGGAAAAGAGGCCTTAGAGTGCTGAAAAGTTATTTAAAAAATAAATTGGAAAATTATCTCCTAGGAGATAACTTAAGTGAAAAAGTTAATTGCATATGGGCTCAGGTGTTTTAGATTCATGTTAACTTTTCGGGAGAACTTCTTTTGCATTTGACTGCCTCATTTGCATAGGAAGCTTCCCTGTTAAGGCTGCTCGTCCCTTGCCATCTCCCTAGGTGACTCCTGTAACCCACAATTGTCCCTGAAAGCCTGGCCAAGTCGCGTTCCGTTGCACATGCGCAGCGCGGCCACCTCAGTCCCGTCCCTGGGAGCGGTCTGCGGGGCGGGAGCGCGCCTGGCCGAGTCACGTTCCGTCGCACATGCGCCGCCTCCACTGCGGTCCCGTCCCTGGGAGTGGTCTGCGGGGCGGGAGTGCACCTGGCGGGGCTACACATGTGCGACGGAACGCGACTTGGCCAGGCTTTTGGGGACAATTGTGGGTGACAGGAGTCACCAAGGGAGATGGCGAGGGATGAGAAGCCTTAACGGGGCTTAAGAAAGCCCCTGGTAAGTATTGTTCCAGAGACACTTCTCGTCTCAGGTTCACTTATAAGACTACTTAGTTACTGGCATGCTGGAAAGATGTCGCTCGGTAGGGTGTGCAGCAGTGACGACGTTCCAATATTCCAACAATCTATGGATCCGACTGACACGATGGACTCAGTGGCCAGTCTCCTCTCATGTCATGTGTTCCCTCTAAGCCCGTGGTTAGGTATGGATGCAGCTCACCTATCCACTGCAAGTCTTCTTAGCATCTTCTCTCCATTGCAGTGGGTGCCTGTACCCCATGACCCTGTCCCATG
This sequence comes from Hyperolius riggenbachi, assembly GCF_040937935.1. Taxonomy (NCBI): domain Eukaryota; kingdom Metazoa; phylum Chordata; class Amphibia; order Anura; family Hyperoliidae; genus Hyperolius; species Hyperolius riggenbachi. The sequence goes on from NC_090655.1 coordinate 79,821,700, forward strand.
TACCAACATCATGTACATGAGAAGGGGTCATGGAGTACTGGGGGCCCCAGTGATGAAGAGAAGACACTGCAAGAGGTGTGCAGTGGATAGGTGAGCTACTTCCACAATCAGGTCTGGAGGGGACACATTACATGGTGGGGTCTGGGCAGACAGAGGCAGCGACCCGGTAGACGGAGGCAGTGCCCCTAACAATTTCCAATAGACTTCTTGCTGAAATCTATCTGCAGTGTGTGGGCAGGTAATAGATCCCTCGCTGAGCAGATTTAATCAGAGAGGGGTCTATCAATTGGTCGATGTGGTGGCTATCGACTAGTGTTGGCCTTCTTTACTCATCCCCATATCTGGCTAGATGGAGTATTAAAAAATATCAGCAGATGAAGATTGTTGAAGGACAAAACTATTTTAGAAGTTGTACATTTTTTCCTACCAAATGCCCAATCTAATAGATCTTCACAGAGTACACAAGTTTTGAATTGTCATATTGCTTTATTTTTTTTGTGCTAGTTTGATCTATTAATAAGTTAGTTGATCATCTGGATGGTGTATCATCATTAAAAGAAAGCATAGGGCTACGTCCACACGATAATGGTTTTGTGCCATGGATGGTGACAGTGGAGCAGCTGACACCATCCATGGCATGGAACCCTAGTTCAAAGAGATTACATCGCGTCTATTGCATCAAACATGTCATACATAGCAAGCTAGCTACATATGACATGCCTCCGATATTATGGTGTATTGCACAATGGAGTGTTTCGCTCCCTGCAACAGAGACAGTGGCCAATATGCAATTAACTTTTTCTCATGAGTTTTCTCCTAGGTGATATTTTTAAACGTGTCATTCAAATGCCTTTTAAACCACCAACAAGCTAGAAAACACTCAAAATAATTTTGATAGAGCCTTTTCAACTACTTTTCAGTACCTTTTTTTCAATTACAAAGTGCTGAGAAGTTATTTTAAATTGAAGATGAAAAATGATCTCCTAGATGAAAACTCAGGAGTAAAAGTTAATTGCATATTGGCCAGGGGATCTCAATAGACATGTATGAATGGATCCTATACTAAAAGCTAATGGGAACCCATATTTAAATAAAAAAAGTCAGATACTCACCTAAGGAGATGGAAGGCTCGGTCCTAATTAGCCTTCCCTCTCCTCTTTTGGTGCCCCCGGTGCTGCGCTGGCTCCCCCCGTTCACATCTCTCGCCGAGGGGACTTCAGAAGTCTTCGGGAACCGAGTCCTCCCGAAGACAGGCGGCTCCACATTGCATATGCGCGAGTGCGTCATAGAGGGCGCTCGCGCGTGCGCAGTGTAGAGCGTCCCGTCTTCGGGTGCACTCGGGCTCCCGAAGCATTTCCGAAGCCTCCCTTCGGCCGGGAAACAGCGGTATTTGATCGAAACGGTCAAATACCGCTACGGGGGAGCCAGCGCAACAGCGGGGACCGGGAGAGGAGAGGGGATGCTCTATGGGACCCAGAGCCTCCCTCTCCTTAGGTGAGTATCTGACTTTTTTTTTAAATATGGGTTCCCATTCACTTTAACATAGGCTCTGTCAGCATGTCCATTGGCATATATGTAAAAACAGCGCCAGAAAATTTGGGAGCAGGGCAAAGCCGAAAAATGTCTCATCCTGTTCCTGCAAAAGTCTCAGTGGCATTAATTACTCTTCCCCCTCCAGGCCCCCATAGACACTGGGGAAACATGTAATTTGGCTGCCAGCCAGTGGTGGCCAAATTTCGCTGTTTTTAAAGTAATTTGGGCGCTGTCTTTTCACAGCTCCCAAATTACTGTCTGAGCGCTGCTATAGCCATAATTCACATTATAGCCTAAGGCGGCACATGGTACACCCGAATTTCCCAGCGCCGTTGTGTTCTCTTTTGTGTCCATTGATTCATTGCATTCACAGGAGCAACTGCTGGCGGCTTGTTTTGCCAATATCAAACCCTTTTCTGCTACTGAGCAGAAAACCGTTTGGCATTGTTTCCCGTCAATTCGAAGTCATGTTGCGTACTGAGCTCCTTGGGTGATACAGAAATCGCAAATGCAGCCAACACTAAAAGCAACATGCAGCATCTCGTAAAATTTGATTGACCGCGGCACTTGCTCAATCAATGGCAATTGATGGTAAACACATTTAGATGAATGTTCCAATTCATCTCAACGCGGGATGCGGTGGATCTTGCCGGTAAATGACTAGAACGGGCTCCAGCAGTTGCTAGTGTGAACTGGCCCTGAGAGCAGGAGCCAGGCAAGCGGTACTTACAGAGAATAATAAATAGCAATCTACATATCCCTCTCCCTACAAGTTTCCCTTTAGAAGAAATGTCTATACCGATGTTTGTGATATTGTCCCAGGTAAACACAACACAATGGGATGAGGAGAACCTCCACACCTCATGGGAACTTTACTGAACACATGTGCCTCAAATTCTGGCTTGTCACCTTCCATTAGGAACTTTGCCGTTGTTTCTCTATTCAAGCAGTATATGCTACCATCCAGCAACGCACATCTGAAGGGGATTTTGCTACCTGGAAATATTGCTGTATATTCAGACCACATCTTGGCCACTGTATTATATTTCAGAATATTGACAGAGGAGTCCTTAAGCATGTCAAATCGATACAGGATATTGCCAACTGATACCATGTCACAAGAGCGGCCCTTGCTGGCATTGAAAGGACATTCTGCCCATTCATCATGAACAGGGTTGTACTTGAATAACCGGTAAAATAAATGTCCTCCTGAGATGTAAATTTCTCCTCCACAGGCTACAGCTTCATGAGCCACAGCAAAAGAGCCTTTTGGAAGGGGCGCTACAAAGGTCCATTTGTTTGTCCTAGGGTCATATTTTTCTACTGTATGCAAACACTCCCCTCCGACGGCATAGAGGTAACCGTCCAATGGGATCAGCCTCAGCTGGGACCTGCCTTCAATCATTGGTGAGAGAGGAGTCCAGATATCAGTAAGAGGATTGTAACAAAATAATTTGTTGGAGCATGATGAGCCATCCATGTTTTTTTGGAGTCCTCCTGCAATGAACAGGTAGTTGTGCATAGAGCAGATACTGCAGCCCTTAAGACAGGCCTCCTCTGGGATGTTAGTTAGAGGTTTCCATTGGTTTGTTTCCATATCTAGTGAGAGAAGTTGGGTCTTACACTCAGCTGTTTCTACTGAATACCTGACATTTTTATTCAAGCCAAATATACTTTTCATTTCTACAACACAAAGAGATGACCTTCCTCTCATCCGCAGTTGTAGAACCCTTTCTCTCTCTGTGAAAGTCAATTGACCATAAACAGCCGTGTTCTTCAACACATTGAGGTAATTGTCACTGATTACCGTATAAACAGCTTTAAGAAGTTCAGGCACACTATTCTTTCTAGCTAAATTTAATAATTCTAGACAGTTCCCCAATGTCAGCTGAAACCTCATAGCTTCACCTAGATTTTGAAGACCTTTAGGGATGCGAATGAAGCTTCCTCTAGCCACTTCTTCCACTGGCTCATTCTCAGATGATGTCAGTTTGGAAGAGTAATACTCTGTCAGCAAGCATAACATGCTCCGGGCTTTGTTTTTCAAGGTGAATCTTTGATGGGACTCTCCAGAAAGGATATTATCACAGCTCCTAGCCATCAGTGGCAATTTCTTCACAGTAGTTGATTTATATTTGGGAAAAATTAGCTCTGGGTTTTCTGCAATTGTAGACATAACTTTTTCTCTAGAAAAGGATACATCATCCATGTCTTCGGAATCGGAACAAAGATGCTTAACTCCATCAGATGTTAAGGATTTATCTTGATCTTGTGTAGAACATAAATTAGAGTCAGTTTGCAATGTATCATTTTGATATTCCTGCTCTTGTAAATTTGTGCTGGAATGGAATAAATGTTCCACTTCAGTAAAGTGGTCCTTTCTTTCTATGTCAACAAAGTCTTTGTAAGCTTCATTTTCTTCATCAGAGCTTTGCTGAGTAATATTTGTGCTCCTAGTAGCTAAATGGACTTTATCATACTCACATGTATATGGATTCGACAAGCATGAATTTCCAGTCGGAAGAATATTGTTCTGTAGGATGGAGTACAGATTAGAATGACGGTGTGTGTGGTCATTATCACGGCAGTCTCCTTGCTTTTCTGTGATTTTCAAACAACTCATACTATGACTATTGTCATCTGAAGGCTTGCGGCTTATATCTAAACATCCATTAGTGATGACATTACAGCATTCCTGTACACCTAAAATGTGAAGATCACCAGCAAATGGGTGCCAGTTTTGTACCTCTGTATTGTCTTTTCCATAATTTCTTGCTTTTGCATTGGAGATAAACTCTGTCTCAGTGACCATTGCTGAGTTTATTGCATCATGTGATATTGAGTCTTTCATAATAGTCCCGAGTGTAGTCAGGGCATACGGTGCATTGCTGGCTGAACAGTGTAAACCAGTACTTTCTCCACCATCATCCATGTTCTCCTGAGTTTTTTCAGTTGAAAGATTTTCAGGGCCTTGTAAGTCCAACTGAAGCACCAAATTAGAGTTTTCAGCAGAACTGTTAAGATTGGTGGGACTCCATCCTTCTGACAGAGACAGGTTTTTGCCATTGAGATGAGATTGATCGCTTTCTTCTAAAGTCGCACAGTGAACGGACCCCAGTACATCTGCTTGAGGTGCAGAAGTAGTAACAGTCCCATCATTGACACAAGTGGAATATGGTTGGTCGTTATCACTGTAGTTGTTCGTTGTTTCGTCTCTTAAAGGAATTATATTTCTAGTGTAATTGTAATCATCATCAGTCAACTGGAGTAATGCCACACGTACACAATCTTGATTTACATATTGAAGTGGCTTTTTTGGTACTCCTGCTACATCTCCATTGTACACAGCTAGTATCTGTCCCTCATCCAATTGATGAAGGTCTGTCATTTTATTGTCCTGTTTATTATGCAGTATTGTATCTTGTGTGATATCTTTACAGACTTCTTCTGATACTGCACGGCCATGTACTGTTGATACAGTCTGTTCAAAACCTAACAACCTGTTAGCACAATGCAGGCTATTATTTTCAACTGAAGTGTTTGTTTCTAAATATGTAGCATTTTCAGGACCCATAGGAGCTCTATGGCAGTCAGGAATGTATGCATCTGTATTGCTGCTTATATGTGATTTGGATGGAGGACCACATACCAGGTCTTTTTGTCCATTGGTCAGTATAACCTCATCATCCCGATATCCACTAAGTAAATATGAGATGTTGTATTTTTTCTCATCTGCAGAGTTTGTGTGTTTAACTACATTTATTTCATTTCGGCAGTTTAAAACGTTCTCATCCATTTCATTGTTCAATATATATTCAGTGAAACTTGTGTCTACAGTCTTGTTCGCCATACAGCTTTCTGCAACCAGGCAATCCTGGCCAATATATGTATCCTGGCATTCTAAGCACTTTAAATAATCCAACTGATCGATAGACTCACCATAGCTTGAACTGGTTCCAAGACTCCATTCAGGCTCCTCAGTGCTCTCTGACCTTTCTGCATACAGGCAGCCAGAAGAGATCATATTCTCTGTAATGTAGCTTTCACCTTCCCCAAGCACTGAAGCATTGCAACTGTCGTCTGTTTGAATGAGCAATACACTGTTTGCAGGAGACACATCCACCTTATTTAGCTTGCAGAAAACAGGAGCTAACTGGATATCTTCTATAGGACAAATTTCACTGGAAATGTTGACTGCAATCCTTTCACCATTTTCTTGGTCAGACAAATTGCACTGAGAAATGCTGAGTGTCTCTGAAGGACTTTTACAGCAGCCAGACCCCTGACAGCAGTCCAGTAAAAGCTTTAGTCCACACCCATCACCGATCTGAAGTAAATTTGTATTTCCTGGTGGTACTTTCTCATGTGTGTGAAAACCATCACAGGCTGACGGCCCATCCTGAGCTGTTAAGTGTTGGTTCTTCTGGTGCTCTGTTACACGACCTTCTGGTTTCTCATCCTTAGTATCCCGTAAAATAAGCCACCTGATGGCAACCGCCGTGGCAGCCGCCAGTGCCAATGTCCCTAGGGCACGGATAAGGACCGGGATACCCTGGCTTGATATAGAATCCTTTTCACTCATGGCTGCAGCTGTCAGGATTACAAGAGGTTGATGCTTGGTGTAGACTGCAGGCAATCCTTGCCTCTGTCGATTCAGAAGTTCTCAAAACATGTATGTTGTTCAAAAGTCATTTCATTAGCCAGGTTTGTGGAAAGAAAAAGTCCTCATTGTCACAGGACTCTGCAGACTGTTGCTTCTTGACGCATGTAGTGCATCTCTGTTAATGTATCTCTCAGTAAGCCTCTCCAGTTGCTGGCTTCACGCCACCGGTAATGTGATCAAGGCAGAACAGTGTACTTAAGGTAGATCGCAGCATACACCTCCGTGACAAAAGGAGAGTAGAGTTAATGTTTTCTGATAAATAACTGAAGTTGTATGTGCTAGAAACGCTTCTGCTTTATTTTGCTAATGCTGTCTGCAGATAATGGGATAGAGAAAGCTCCTTGGTCAGTACTCACGTTAATTTAGGTAGTCTAAAATATATTTTTACTTACAGTACCATAGGTTAGGCAAAAAAAATGTGGTAAGAATATGTCATAGTAAAAAACTTTTTTCATATACAGTACTTTAGCTTAAAGGATACACAAGGCGACATGTAACATGATGAGATAAATTAATATGTATGTACAGTGCCAGGCGCACAAATGCTATTTTGTGTTCCTTTTTTTCTTTCTCTGCATGAAAGAATTAAAAATCTTGTACGCAAGTGACGGTTTCTGTCCAAGTTGGGACTGGTTCGGACTATAGCATAACCCTCATGGTAATTAACTACAACCAAAAATTACTTTCCTGGCAGTAAATGGCTTCTGACAGCAGAAAAGAGATAAAAAGGGTCACTAGTTAATAGATTATAGCTCTGGCAAACCTCAATGAATGTGTCATTGAGCAGAGACATTAAAACAGTAAAAAATGATAAAATAAAACTGTGGGAGAAGGAGGATAGAAACATTTGTTTATCTCATAAGTTTATTTTCACGTTGTGTTTCTTTTAAAGAGAAACCTAGGTGAGAGTACGTATGGAGGCTGCCATATTTATTTTCTTCTAAACAATGTGCATTGTCATAGTCCCTGAACAAGCATGCAGATGAGGTAATCTGACCGAAGTGTGACAAGATTGGCTGCATATTTGCTTCAGGTGTGTGATTGAGACTCTACTGATGCCAGAAAGATCAGCAGGACTGCCAGGCATCAGGGATTGTTTAAAAGGAAATAAATATGGCAGCTTCCATGTGTTTCTCACCTGGGGTTCCTTTTAAGAAAACTTTGTAATGCAATTTTTAAAATCAGCATATGCTTATATTACCCATGTCACTTTAGTGTACTCTCCAATATACAGCCTGCCTAGAAACACCCCACTAAGTCTCCTTTTTCTGCATGAGTCATTGGTAGAGCCAGGGCTGGATTTGTACTTTTCACTGCCCAAGGCCCACTATCACCAGCTGCCCCATGGAGTGTCAGCATCCTAAACTCCCCCCCCCCCCCCATCCCTTTCCCCCAGCAGGGATTAGATTCTAGGCTCCTCTGAGGACAGTAAGTGACATGATGGAAAGGGTTAGATTCTAAGCTCCTTGTCGAGCAGCACATTCAGTGAGTGACAGGCAGCTCAGATATCACTGTAAGTGCCTGTTTGCTGCCTCTTCATCCCTCGAGTGCCAGATCTGTTGGTAGCTTCCCACCGCTATGTGCAAACTCTGTGTAGCTGGATGAATATTCGGCAGGCTAACTGCAACTGCCATCCTGCTGCCCACAGCCCGCCTCTTGCTTTCCTGGTGCCCTAAGCCATGGCCTTTGTGACCTTACCTGAAATCCGGCTAAGGGTAGAGCAGAGCAGGGAGCATTGCAACTCTAGAGCAATCACATGAAATAATTGGCAAACTGACACCTCCAACTGGCCTACTCTTGTGAGCAATCCTTTTAGCAAGACTTTGGCTGTCTTTGCAGATGAAAGCAAAGTAGGAAACCTGAAATACAGTTTTTAAAACTCTTTGGAAGCTGTGGATTTAAACTGAGCGAATCACCTAATTCATCAACAAAAGTGTATATAATTGTCATAGAAGGAATTGTTATTTTTTATTTCACAAAAAAAGGAGTTACACTTGAAGATGATTTTTTTTTCATCCAGTGGGCTTCAACCCCATAAGGTGATGGTCTGATGTCTAAGGTATAACTAAAACCCTAGGCATTCAGATCCGTTGTTTCCCTCAAAACAGAGCCACCATAAGAATCCATTCAAATTGTGTGGCCCTGATATAAGGTATACTTTTGGGCTTCTGTTGTGCATCCCATGCCAGATTAATGTTTGGGCCTCCTATCTTTGGCCCATACTGCAGTATGTACTCCCTTTGGTGGCACTGCCCCAAGTTACACCACTGCCAGGCAGAGCAGAATCATCCACCAGGAAACCTACGTATGTGTCTGGGGCCTAGTAGGAGTCAAGGGGTCCACCAGCCACCTTCTCTGACCTCTCTCCACTTCAACTTACCAAAAACACCACAAGGGGGGTCCCCAAATCTAATACTTTGCCTAGGGCCTCAATCCATCTTAATCTATCTCTGATGCCAGGCAGTGTGGGGCTGCACTCTCTCCTCCCTGGTATGTAAGCATACACAAATGAATGATAAATGCCTGAATGTAAATGTTATTACATAAAGAAAACTGAAAAAACAGTGATCAGTTCACTAATATAACTTGGGAAAATGTCTAATACATGCATGATCCCCCATTCTTAAAAAAGGACAGTGTAGGGATAGTGTTGTTGTGTAATGCTTGTGAATTATAACTATGGATATTGGCTACATAGATAAATATTTATATATTACAATAAAAAATGGCCGACTCCTGTCCAGGGTCCGGAAAAGTTGTGCAGGTCAGGACTTTACACTCTATCATTGCAACAGACACCAGACACCAGACAGATTACTGCCTGTGTCCCCTTTGGTGAGCTTTCCCTCACTTAATCGAGACAGGAAACGAAGGACACCAATAAAAATAGTCATGTTAGTCTAGTTTAGGGGACTATCAGGAAAACTCATAGGGAACAGTTCTCCAATCACTGCACCCTTTACTGCACAAAGTATTGTGATTGGCTGAACAGTGTGGGCATGGTTTACTACAACCTATCTGAACCTATCGGTTCGAGAGGGTGCTGTCCACCCAATCACTGTAGCGGAATTTTATCTATGTGGTTTCCTGCTGGGTCCCCTAAACTAGACTAGGGTAAATAGTCAGAATTTTTAACTGTTTACCACTTAAAAAAAAGGTGTGTCTATGTCACTGATGTGATTTCCTCACTTCCTGTCCTAACAGGAAGCTTTGGAAATGTAAACAGATGAGGACACAGTTAAGCAACAAAAATCCAAGAGAGGTTCTAAACACTATCCAAAACTAAAATAACTTGTTTCCCCCTGGAAATGGAATGGGAGGACATCTTTATCTAACACCCTGACTGCTCTCTGATGCTACAGCCTACAGGTGGGATGTATAATGGAGGGTAAAGTGGAGGTGTTGCTGCATCTTCTATATGGATTGTCAGCAGTACTATCTCTACACCTCAGCTCTAGGCGCACCCGGAGGCAGGAAATTTGTGCACCGCAGGTGTCATGGAATGTGGGCACCATCATAGGCATTTATACACATTGCAGCTTTGAGGGGAAATTTGAGCACTGGGGGCACCTGATAAAATAGTGGGCACTGGCGCTGCCCGCTATCCAAACTGCACCTACAAATAGTTGCAATTTCTATGGGTGCCTCTAGCGGCGCCCACATTTTTAAAGCACCAGTTTGTTTTTTTTAAGGGGAACGCAGGGCATATAACGGTGGGTTTGCGGCAAGAGGTTAAGGTTAGGCATTGGCGGTGGGTCTTTGAAGGTTAGGCATTCAAGGCGGGGGGGGGGGGTAGGTAGGGTTAGGCATCGGTAGAGGGCAGGCACTGTGTGCGAAAAGGGTTAGGTTCAGCTATAGTAAATATCTATAACACTTACCAATATTTTACTATTGGAATTAGCACTGCACCATAGTAGAATATTCTACTAACAGCCAGGGGCGTAACTGGAAGGGAGCAGAACCTGTGATTGCAGGGGGCCCAGAGCTGTGGGGACCCAATTACTAACATTCCCTTCCTCCGATACACGGGACTATACTTTTAGATCAGGTGTTTTTGTGGCTACACTTTTTATAGGTGTAAAAATTATGATGGCCACACTTGATTTATGACCATTGCGAAATGGGCCCCAAGGGCACCAAGCAGAGGCAAGGGAAGGGATGTGAACATAGAGGGGCACCATCAAAGTTTTGCAGGGGGCCCCCATGATTTGTAGTTATGTCCCTGCCTTGTATAAAAGATTTACACTCACAGGATACTTTACATAGAAGAAAAGATATTCCACATGCACAGACCTCCAGTGAAACATTTGAGGGATACAAAAAGAGCCATTGCTTGATTCAACCAACCACTCTTCATTCAAAATTACTATGTCGGTTTTGGGTGGAATAACCTTTAGGAAGAAGTTATTTTAGAACCTTGAGGAGTATTTCTGATATGTCCCTCTCACCAGGGCCAGATTTACCATAAGGCACTGTAGGCACGTGCCTACAGGCGCCTGATGATGGAAAGGCGGCTCACTCCCCTCCTCAAGTGCCCCCCTCCTGCCTTCCTATGCAGAGTCCTGGTAAGAGTGTAAATGAGAGGTTACTCACCTGCTCTCTGCATTCCACTGATGCGATCTCCCTTCAGTCAGGGGTACCACTAGCTACTTAATACTGAGGTTCCTCTAACTACCTAATACTTGGGGTACCTCTAGCTACTTAATATTGAGGGTACTTCTAGCTACCTAATACTAAGTGACAGCTGGGACAGCCAGCACACTTGTGGTGCAGTTTGGTGGGGGGTTTGTAGGTTTAAGGAGGGTGAAGTCTAAGGTGCCAGGACATCTGTGTCTATAGGCTCCAGTGAGCTAAATCTGGGCCTGCCTCTCACTCTTAGTTATTTTGTTTTTATAATTTGCTCCTAGTTGTACAAAGCACAGGAATTCTGGATTGTAGTCAGAACAGTCAGTCTACCTTAACAGCAGCACCTTCCTATTCAAATACACGTACACAGGTATATCATTACCGAAGCCGCACAGGCTGCTGTGTCATGTTACCATTGTTTATCTCCCAAGCACAAGGCCCAGGGGACAGAGATGTAGACTATAACCAGCCAGTGCAGATGATGACAGCTCTGGCATTGACATTTGAATGTGTAGCTACTCTCTAATATGAATATGCCATGGCTGTGTTGAAGGCTAGTGTTTAATCATCTGTTCTTCTGTGTAATATGACCTCTATAGTTTAATCATTATAATGAAACACTGCCATCTTTATTCACAAAGGAGACATGTTGCTAAACTACGGACCTCAGATAACCCAGTAATTATTTTCTTTAAGCGGACCTGAACTCAGAACTTCCTCAGGGTTCGAATCTCGGCTCTGCCTGTTCAGTAAGCCAGCACTAATTCAGTAGGAGACCTTTGGCAAGTCTCCCTTACACTGCTACTGCCAATAGAGCGCGCCCTAGTGGCTGCTGCTCTGCTCTGGCGCTTTGAGTCCGCAAGGAGAAAAGCGCAATATAAATGTTATTTGTCTTGTCTTGTCTTGTCTGCTCTAAAAGATATGCAACAGTATAATAGCCTTTAAAGAAAAACATTTATTTGTTACAGCTTATAAAACTCCTGCAATAAATCTGCAGTGAGTTCACTTCCTGCTTTCATGGAAGCAGACAAAGGTTTAGCATCCTGTATTTACATATTAGCCGTCTCTACCGAGGACTGACAAATTTCTGTGCTGAAACAGCTGAGTGATCAAATTAAACTTGTGATCACATGAAGATGAAGACAGGCTCTTCTAGCTAAAAACACACAGGGTGCATTTCTCTGTTTGTTTGTGTACTGTGCAAGCTAGAGGTCATGAAAGTGAAAGTGGGCCATTGCAGGCCACAGGAGCGGCGGTTTTGGAGGTTGCCTGATCCGCTCAGCCCCCCGGATTAGGTAGCCTAGTTTTTTTTTATTTCATGAGTCCACCTAGGGCTCTCTTTAAAGTGTACCAGAGCTGAAAATTACTCAAAGATTTATCCTGGGGCTTCCTCCAGCCCCATCCGCACGAATCCCTCCCATTGTGCCATCCTCAGCCTTCTCTGTTGCCAGTACCGGGTCCCGTAACGTATGCTCCAATTAACTTATGCGGCAGGCATTCAGTCCAATTACTGTGACCCACCAGTCAGTTCAACTACCCTTTCCGCGGATATCCGAATCTTGAGATACTGTAACTAAGAAGATGACGTCCATTACGTCATTGAGCCAATCAGAGGGCTCCCAGCATAAGCCCTAGCAACCAATCACAAAGGGGAACCCTGGCCAGCCCCTCCTGATGTCATTGAGCCCACCAGAGAGCTCCCAGCCTAAGCCCTAGCACCCAATCACAGAAAGGAACCCTGGCCAGGCCCCCCTGTATAATAAGGAGGGGTTCCATGGTGAGAAATATCATCCTTGCTTGTCACTGCTCACTGAGAGACATGCTCCAGTGCTGCTGGCCTAGCTAGTGCTGTATACAGTGATAAACCTAAAGCTGTTCAGTGATTAACACCTTCACTATCACTACACTATTGTTCTATTGTTTATTAGGTAGCTGGCTTGATTTCATTCAGTGACAGTCAGAGTGTGTGCTGCACCTGGTCTGTGCACAGCACACACACACAGACACATAGCAGCTGCCTGCAGCACCACACCCTGACTGTCACACAAATGACATCAAGCTAATTAATGATTTAACAATAGTGTAGTGATAGTGAAGGGGTTAATCCCTGAACAGCTTTCGGTTTATCACTGCTAGGCCAGCAGCACTGGAGCACACACTCTGTCATACAATGACATCAATCAAGCTAATTAACGATTTAACAATAGTGTAGTGATAGTAGTGAAGGGGTTAATCACTGAACAGCTTATCACTGTGTACAGCCCTTGGCCCAGCAGCACTGGAGCACACACTCTGTCACACTATGACATCAATCAAGCTAATTAACGATGTAACAATAGTGTAGTGATAGTAGTGAAGGGGTTAATCACTGAACAGCTTTAGGATTAGAGATGGGCCGAACCTCCGATTTTCTGTTCATGAACCTTCGCGGAAGGTTCGGTTCGCGGAAAAGTTTGCGAACCGCAATAGACTTCAATGGGGATGCGAACTTTGAAAAATAGAAAAAATTATGCTGGCCACAAAAGTGATGGAAAAGATGTTTCAAGGGGTCTAACACCTGGAGGGGGGCATGGCGTAGTGGGATACATGCCCAAAGTCCCGGGGAAAAATCTGGATGTGACGCAAAGCAGCGTTTTAAGGGCAGAAATCACATTGAATGCTTAATTGCAGGCCTAAAGTGCTTAAAACATCTTGCATGTGTATACATCAATCAGGGAGTGTATTTAGAGTACTGCTTCACACTGACACACCAAACTCACTGTGTAACGCACCGCAAACAGCTGTTTGTGTAGTGACGGCCGTGCTGGACTGGTGCGCACCGTGGCGAGAGTGTAGGCCGTGGCGGTTTTCAAGCCCATATGGTCGCCGGGCTAAATGTAGTTATATGCAGTGAGGTGGGTTCACTCAACACAACAGGTAGTTAGATGCAGTGAGGTGGGTTCACTGAACAGTAAAGGTAGTTATATGCAGTGAGGTGGGCTCACTCAACACAACAGGTAGTTAGATGCAGTGAGGTGGGTTCACTGAACAGTAAAGGTACTTAGATGCAGTGAGCTGGGTTCACTGAACACAACAGGTAGTTAGATGCAGTGAGGTGGGTTCACTGAACAGTAAAGGTACTTAGATGCAGTGAGCTGGGTTCACTGAACACAACAGGTAGTTAGATGCAGTGAGGTGGGTTCAATGAACAGTAAAGGTAGTTATATGCAGTGAGGTGGGTTCACTCAACACAACAGCTAGGTATATGCAGTGAGGTGGGTTCACTGAACACAACAGTAAGGTACAGTATATGCAGTGAGGTGGGTTCACTAAACACAACAGGTAGTTAGAGGCAGTGATGTGGGTTCACTCAACAGTAAAGGTAGTTAGATGCCGTGAGGTGGGTTCACTGAACACAACAGGTAGTTAGATGCAGTGAGGTGGGTTCACTCAAGAGTAAAGGTAGTTTGATGCAGTGAGGTAGGTTCACTGAACACAACAGGTACTTAGATGCAGTGAGGTGGGTTCACTCAACAGTAAAGGTAGTTATATGCAGTGAGGTGGGTTCACTCAACACAACAGCTAGGTATATGCAGTGAGGTGGGTTCACTGAACACAACAGGTAGTTAGATGCAGTGAGCTGGGTTCACTCAACACAAAGCTGGGTATATGCAGTGATGAGGTGGGTTAAGTAAACACAACAGGTACTGGGTATATGCAGTACTGGGTAGTACAATGTGAAGCTCCCTGTCACACACACAAGTAGTCACGGAATGTGCTGGGCTGCTGGCAGTGGCACACACACTATGAATTAGCAAGGCTGTGCATGCAACAAAAGTGTCAGTTTGACACCCAGAAAAAAAAAAAGTACAGGATGAGCTCTGAAAAGAGCTGTTGAGGGGTGCTATAAAAGCAATAATAATCAGTCAGGAGCAAACTAAGCAGCCAAGAACCTAACTAATCTGTCCCTAGAAGAACAAGTCTGCAGCAGCTGTCCCTAGTTTGTCTCTAGCAGGCTAGCAGGCACACGAGTGAGGCTAATGGCCGCCGGAGCCTGCCTTATATAAGGGGGAGTGGGGCTCCAGGGCTTAGTGTAGCCTGAATGGCTACAATGTGCCTGCTGACTGTGATGCAGAGGGTCAAAGTTGACCCTCATAGTGCATTATGGGGCGAATCAAACTTCCGCAAAAGTTCGCCTGGTCCAGGCGAATGCGAACCACCAAAGTTCGCCTGGAACTGTTCGCCGGCGAACCGTTCGGCCCATCTCTATTTAGGATTATATCTGTGTATAGCCTTTGGTAGGCCACCAGCACTGGAGCATGTCTCTCAGTGAGCATTCAGCAAGCTAAGACGATATGTCTCATCATGGCAGCCTTCCTTATATACAGGGGGGCTGGCCAGTGTTCTTTTCTGTGATTGGGTGCCAGGGTTTAGGCTGGGAGCCCTGTGATTGGCTCAATGAGGACAGGTGGGGCAGGCCAGGGTTCCCCTCTGTGATTGGTTGCTAGGGCTTCTGCTGGGAGCTCTCTGATTGGCTCCAGGACGTCATCTCCTTAGTTACAGTATTTCGGATCCGGATAACCGCAATATCCGCGGATATCCGGGTTATGCGGCCAAATATCTGCAGATAGCAGGAATCGGATAGCCGAAAAAAGTGTAACCCGGATATCCGGAATCCTAATGAGCAGCACTGGATGCTACATGCCTCATTTACCCTAAAAAACGCTTTAAAAGCAATTTAAAGCCCACTTCCGGTTTTCTATCAGGATATCCTAATCCGCCTGGATACTGAGTCTGGATATCCGATTCGGATTCTAAAAGTTCAAACTCGGATATCCGATTCGGATCAGATATCTGGGTATCCGGATCCGAATTCAATTCGAATTTTGAAAAGGGGTATCCGAGCAGCACTGGTCTTAACTCCAACCAGTCACTTTGGCTTCTGCCCTGCCTGCTATTATGCCTACCTTGGCCTGCACTCTGACCTAGCCCTGTCAGTTGTCTTTACCTTATTCAGATCCTGTTCTTGCCATCTCTACACTGCAATGTTCATCCTCTTGTCCTTCTCGTCACCAGTGGGGTAGTCCTGGGGTTCATGAACTGGCCGCCACTTGCAACAAAGCAGTTTGTTTTTGTTTCTCTAGGGCACATAATCAAAGTGGCCCAAGATTCATCAGAATCCTTCAAAAACACTCTAGTGAAGACGAGGGTCACTTAGATTCTGCGCCACCAAAGAAGCCCCATGTCTTATATCTGACAGCATGTTTACAAACTATGCTTGTATGTTGCTTTCCCTGACCTATGGCTTATTCATGACCTTAATTTTGCTTTTATGTCAGTTCTGTTGACATCTGCACACATCTACATCTGCACACGATTCTGAAATTGCATCTGCCTGTGTATGTGACTTAATTATTTTTTCTGATCTGCCCTTACTCTAATATCTAAATTGCTTGCATTTACCAGTACCCCCCCCCCCCCCCCCTCCCCCCAGCTATTGTTATCTTACTGTCTGCTTGATTCACACCTCTTTATCCACCCAGCTCTAAGTATTTGCATAGTCCACCCCCATGCTGGTCAACTTCCTGTCCAGCTCACAGCTGATTGTAGTGGAGGCTAATGGTCTCTAGACCAATCTTATTCAAACACTAGGGCTGTGTGGATGTTCATAAGGATGCTGTGTAATCGGCTTTGACGATTGTCGGCTCGCATTTTAAGGATCGCTTTAAGGATCTTGCTAATTGAATTTACCAGAATTAACCAGCAATACAGCAGCATTAAGCACTAAGGTATTTGCATTATTTACAACTTTAAACACTGCCAAACATCTCAGCCTGCACAAACCATCTCTCCCTACTCTCAAACTCCATGACTCCTCCACCTTTCTGCACACCTCTTCCTCCACTATCTACATATCACAATATGCTCTTCCTCCACCTGCTCCTTCACCACCTAGTCCTCAATAAGGTCCCCTTATGTAACTCTACCCTCCCATTTTACCCTCCAACCCCACGCAACTCCCATACCACTCCATCACTGACTCCATGCACACCCCACTCTAAACATGTCTCCACCCCCCTCACAGTTCCTTCCCGCACCCACACTCACTCCCTCTCCTCCCTCATTCCCATCCAGACCTCTCACAAGCACACCACCCCTCTCTCCTGCGCCCTCTGGAATGCTAGATCAGTCCGCAACAAACTCACTGAAATCCATGACCTTTTCCTCTCCAACTCCCTCACCCTCCTTGCCCTCACAGAGACATGGCTCACCCCCTCCGACTCTGCTGCAGCAGCGGCCCTCTCCTATGGGGGACTTCACCTCAGTCACACCCCCAGACCAGAAAACAGGTCTGGGGGAGGGGTGGGTCTGCTCCTCTCCCCGTCCTGCACTTTCCGTGACCTCACGCCACCCCCTTCTTTAAACTTTACATCCTTTGAGACACATGTTATCCGCCTCTACCATCCCCTTCCAGCAGTCATCGCAGTCCTTTACCGCCCCCCATCCACCTCCATTAAACAATTCCTGGACAACCTGGCCTCTTGGCTCCCACACATCCTCTCCTCTGACCTCCCCACAATCATACTTGGGGACTTCAACATACCCATGGACAGTCCTTACTCCCCTGAAGCCTCTCAACTGCTCTCCCTCACTACTTCCCTTGGCCTCTCCCAACACACCAATTCCCCCACCCACCGCGCTGGCCACACTCTCGACCTGATTCTCTCAAAATCCGCCACCCTCCCCAACCTGGACATCACACCCTTCCCCCTCTCCGACCATCACCTTCTCACTTTCTCCATCTCCCCATCATCCTCCCCCAACTCTCCTCCACCCTCAGGTCGTTGGCAGAGAGATTTGCATAACCTAGACCCAACTGCACTAGCCAACCCCCTCCACTCCCTCTCATCCACCCTCCCTAACGTTACCTGCCCAAACCAAGCCGTGGCCAAATACAACCAGGCCCTTTCAGCAGCCCTAGACATTGCTGCACCCCCCACATTCCGCCCCAGCCGTCCCATCAACCCCCAGCCCTGGCACAATGCACACACTCGCAACCTCCAAAAACAGACACGCACCTACGAACGCAAATGGAGGAAATCCCGCAGCAACTCCGACTTCTTGGCGTACAAGGCCAACCTGCAGCTGTTCTATACCGCATTAACTGATGCTAAACAAAAATACTTTGCTGCCTTGATCGGATCCCAAGCCTCCAACCCTCGGCGCCTCTTCGTCACCTTCAACTCCCTCCTTAACCCCACCACTCCTCCCCCCACCTCCGCCCTCTCAGCCACTGATCTGTCCACCCACTTTACCGACAAAATAGCCAGCATCCGACGGGAAATCTCATGCCTCCACTCCACCACCTCTTCCTCCCCCACCAATACCTATTCCCCACCCCACCCTCCACTCACTGCCTTTACTCCTATCACAGAGGACCAAGTCAGCCGTCTCCTAGCCATTTCTCCTGCCACCTCCAGCCCCCTAGACCCTGTGCCATCCAAATGCCTCCGTCCTCACTTCCCTGTTCTGGCTCCTGTCCTCACCACTCTGTTTAACCTCTCCCTCTCCACGGGTACCTTCCCCTCTGACTTCAAACAGGCCACTGTACTTCCCCTACTTAAAAAACCCTCACTAGACCCCTCACTTCCATCCAGCTACCGTCCTATCTCCTTACTCCCTTTTGCATCTAAACTCCTAGAGCGTTTAGTCCACCAACGCATGACCCATTACCTTGACTCCAACTCCCTATTTGATCCCCTACAATCAGGATTTCGGCCAGGCCACTCCACCGAGACTGCCCTCACCAAGGTCGTCAATGACCTCACGCTTGCCAAGGCCGAAGGAAAATACACTATCCTTCTCCTCCTAGACCTCTCATCAGCATTCGACACTGTTGATCACTCCCTGCTACTCCAGTCACTGCAATCTGTGGGTATCCAAGACCGTGCCCTAGCATGGTTTTCCTCCTACCTCTCAAATCGCTCCTTCAAGACCTCCTTCAATGGTTCCTCCTCAACCTCCTTCCCACTTTCAGTTGGGGTCCCCCAAGGCTCTGTTCTTGGTCCCCTGCTGTTCTCCAGTTACACCGCCTCCATCGGAAAACTCATCTCCTCTCTGGGTTTCAACTATCACCTATATGCAGATGACACCCAGATTTACCTCCATACCACTGACCTCTCCACCACCACCATGGAGAAGGTATCCTCTGGTCTCTCAGCTATTTCATCGTGGATGTCTGCCAGGTTCCTAAAATTAAACCTGGATAAGACTGAGCTCCTAATCTTCCCGCCCCGTGCTGCTTCACCCCCCACTGACCTCTATGTCACTGTCAATGGCACAATCATTCATCCAACCACACAAGCCCGCTGCCTGGGTGTCACCCTAGACTCGGCCCTCTCCTTCACCTCCCACATCCAAACCGTAGCTAGAGCCTGCTATTTCCACTTACGCAACATCTCCAAGATCCGGCCTTTCCTGACCCCAGACACTACCAAACTCCTTGTCCATGCCCTCATCATCTCCCGCCTGGACTACTGCAACTCCCTCTTGTCAGGCCTTCCTCAAAACCGCATCACCCCCCTAAAATCCATCATGAACGCAGCAGCCAGACTCATCTACTCCTCCCACCGCTCTGTCTCCACAACTCCCCTACGCAAATCCCTTCATTGGCTTCCAATTCACTTCAGAATCAGCTTCAAAATCCTATGTTTGGCATACAAATCCTTACACAAGTCCTGCCCAACCTACATCTCTGACCTGGTCAGCAGATATACACCTGGCCACCCACTTCGCTCCTCCAACGACCTCCTCTTAACCACCCCACGCATCTCGCACTCCCATGCCAGACTGCAGGACTTCACTAGAGCTGCCCCTATCCTGTGGAACTCTCTCCCGCTGCCCATCAGGCTCGCTCCCACCTTCAACACCTTCAAAAAAGCACTCAAAACTCACTTCTTCAAGGAGGCCTACATCAACTCAACACTACCCTAATCCTTTCTGCCAATAACTTCTTGATGCACCCCCTCCTTTTGTGTCACCAGCCCCTCCCTCTAGATTGTAAGCCTTTGGCAGGGCCCTCTTCCCTTGTGTATCATACTTGACTGTGTGCACTTTACCCAGAATTTGGAACTGGTAATTTTTTACCACTACCATTCCAGTTTATGATCTGGCATTGTACTATTATCTGCATTGTGTTGTGTATCTTTTTGCTATTACCTGTATTGTTGTATCTATGGTCTGTTACCTGTATTGTTCTGTCAACCCTGTTATCATTGTCTGTAAGCCTATTTATTGTACAGCGCTGCGTAATATGTTGGCGCTATATAAATCTAATAAATAATAATAATAATAATAATAATCTGTGACCAGTGAGTTACATCCCAAGACCACAAACTGAAAAATACTATGGGGTCGATTCATAAAAGGCTGTAAAAAGGCTGTAAAAAATCTGGTTCGGAAAATACCGCATTCGGTATTTTAGACTTTTGTGTGCTAATTCATAAAATTTTTCACAGGTGCAATAGAAGTGCGGTAATTCCCTGAAGCCCATTGACAAATACATTTGCGGTAACAGCTCGTTACAAGCTGTTTGTGCAGTGAGGTTACAAGGCATCCCGACATCCCTTTAGATGTACAGTACATGTTTTGTTATTCTGCCTTTGCTTGCTCTGAATCTGCTCTGAATCTGTCTGTTAGTCTTTCTTAACATTCTATTTAATTGCCACAGCTTAGATTATCTTCCAAGAAACTTTACACATGCCCTGCTTGGGTGGTTTTCCCCACTAGCTCCTAACAGGTACCCAAGAGGTTAAACAGAAGCACAGCCTAAGGTATTCAGGGGATGCCTGTTTTGTTTCCGATCTCGCTCTGGTGCTGCGTGGGGGGGGGGGGTTAACAGCTTGTCCCACCAACGAAGGCTGCGGGTCCTATCAGATTCCATCATTCAGACTTGCTATTCGCTCCCTGCTCCTGTCAGGCACAGCTGCCTCTGCTTCTGCCTGTGAGTCATGCTCCCACAGTCTACTCTCCGCATTCTTTTCACCAAAGCAGACGTATTGCTTAGTGGCTTTACCACTCGTTGTCTGCTGCATGAATAGTAATTTACTGACATGTGTTGAGGTAATTACCACACAAGTCGGTAATTTACCTCACTGCTCGGTAATTGTAGCTTTTCATGCGGTAACAGGGTTTATGAATTGCCATTTTCCTAAGTGCTCGGTAAAGTCAACTGTTTTCTGCATCACCGAATGCGGTCATGCTTTATTAATCAACCCCTGTGTAGTAAAGCTTACCATCATCCCTTGCAGGTTACAGTGGTGCTCCTCCACAGACTGTACCTCAGATTAAACTCACTTTTACTGCTGGTGAAGATCAACACACAACTGTGACACTAACCTTTTCAGAGGGATGTTAGCAATGGCCACTTCCATATTCCTCTTGTGTCACACTTACATACATAAAGCCCACACAATGCAAATTACATAATGACAACAGGCAACTAGCTTAGTTGTGCACTCTTCATAACTAGGGAAGAAAGAACACAGTTTTGTTAGAGGGAAAACTATTCCCGCTTCAGTTTGAGGAGGGGGCTGTGGCAGAGAGGGATAATTAATTTACCTGTATGCCTGCCTCCTGCTGCGGCACTCCACCCTGCGCTCCATCCTCCCTATACTACCTCCTTCACTGCTGGAGTTCAGGCTGTGAAGGAGCAAGTGTCGGAAGGATGGAGCGCAGCACGCAGAGCAGCGACAAGAGGTGGTCATACAGGTAAATTAACCCTCTCTGCCACAGCCACTCCTCAAACACAAGCAAAACTGTGCTTGCTCATACCCATTCTTAAAGTCTATCAGAGATGTTACACTAGACTTAATTTATACTTACCTGGGGCTTCCTCCAGCCCCATGAGCAGCGTTGAGTCCCTCACCGTCCTCCTCGGCACCTCCGTTCTGGTGCTACAACTGCTGGTAATCCGCTCAGTAGCCGCCAGTCAAGGTCTTCTGAGCATGCGCGGTTCAGCCATGTGTGTGTCCCCACTGCGGTCCTGTCCCCTGGAGCTTTCTGCACCTGCACAGTAGTACTGCACAGGCTCAGAACGCTCCAGGGGAAGGGAGCGATAATTGGTGCACAGAAGCCCACGACTGCCGGGAGTCATAGCGGCTTAACGGAGGGGGCAAGGAGGATGGTGAGGGACTCAGTGCTGCTCATAGGGCTGGAGGAAGCCCCAGGTAATTATAAATTAAGCCTAGTGAACCATCTCTAGTTCACTTTAACCATACAAAAACTTAACATCACTCACAGTCTAATCAAAAATCAGATGTTGTCAAGTGAAATAGCCATTATCATAATAAACTGAAACACAGATTTATGCGTTGTTCCAAACATTGATTTTATTGCAAAGGCATCCAGAGGTTGTGTTTGGCTTGTGCAGTAAACAAGCATGCCGATAATGTATCTGTGAACCAAGGTCACTAAGTGGCCTGTGATGTCATCAGATGTGCAATAGCTAGGAGGGAACATATTTTTAATCTTTTTTTTTTCATGATGTAGCAGTTAGCTTTTCCTTGCTTCAAGCAGGACTTCAATCTGCTGCAGAAGCTGTACAGTATTCATCAATATCAATGATTTCACAAAGCTGGTGCACTAAAGTTGGACAGAATAGTTCCATATGGACTGAAGAGATTGCTGATATAGGCCTATATCAACATCACGCCTTAGTATTTATTAGGCTCATTTTCAACGTGGCTGTTTAGTTGTCTTTTAAGGTCATTGAATTTTTTCGATAGATCCGTATTACTGTGTGTTTTAAAATAAAGCCTGTCAACAGTTCACAGTGTAGGAATCCGCAGCAGATAAGCAGCAAAGATGCACTCTGTCTCCCTCCTGGGTATTAAGCAATTGCAGAGTGTTCAACATTAGTAATGGTTAGTGGCCACTTCTGTCGTTCACCTCTCCTTCATTCACATTCTGACAGGGAAAAAAAATACAAATCAGATAGGACAGGAACAGGAAACTTTGAGGCAAGTGTAAATGTAAACATACATTACTATCTTTATTCTTTAGACAATTAACGGTAACACTTCATTATTGGATTAAAGATCTGTGATCAAGTAGAGTGCTAAAGTGCATACACACCTTTGAGGGATGTCCCCCGTCGGGGATCAGGGCCTGTTCAACTTGGGCGACATCGCTGGGCCGGGCTGCACACATGCATGTCATGGGTGGAGCTGACAACGTGCTGTGTTACTCTGCAGGGGGCGGGACGATAACGAGCGGCACGTGCATGATGTCATGCGGTGGGAGGGGGGACCGGCACGAACAATGGGATCGGCAGAGGAGTAAAACCACCAGGCGGAACGTATGCACGTTTGGCGCCGGGGACTGCCATACACACGCTGAGACGGTGGTTATCGGCGTGTGTACGGGCCTTAAAGAGGAACTGTAGCGAAAACAACATACTGAGTATGTAAAATTTTTTATTTTTTTCCAATATTCATTTATAGATTATTCACCAGTAGTCAGTGTTTGTCCATTGTAAAATATTTCCTCTGCCTGAATTAAATTCTGAAATGTATTATTGCCAGGCGATCTGTACGGAATGTTCGTTTACTGAGAGTTCTATGCACATAGGGAGTTACTGGTTGCTTGGCAGTTGGAAAAAGCCATTATTTCCCACAATGCAACAAAGTTTACAGATAGAAAACTGTCAGGACCATGGTCATAAGATCACTCTGTGGGAGGGGTTTAACCACAATATCAAGCGCTTTGAGTCCGACAGTAGAAAGGCGCTATACAAATACTGCAATTATTATATCAGCCATACAGCGCCCCCTGAAGGTCTATTGGAGAAAAGGTAAAGATTTCTTGTGGGAAAAAGATACCAGCTACTGATTGCAATAAAGTTCAATCCTTGGTTAAACTTTCAGTACAGTCTGCAGCTTAACAAACATATCCATATTGTTTAATTGTTTCTAAATCCTCTAGGTGGTGAAAGTATAAACCTAACCTGTTCACACTACTCTGGCTTCTGCACCGATTATGGAGATGCTAAACCATGTGACCCTGGTCAGATCTGATTGGACTGGGTCTTGCTAGGTTGTACATATGAGTTTGGTGCTAATGTTTCACTGCACAGTAGTTTGGGTGCAAGGCATCATCTATGAAAGTTGGCCAACTACTGCCCCTTCCAACTCACCTAACCCTAACCTCTCCCCCCTTGCCCCTCTACTCAGGGCCGGATTTGTACTTTCCAGTGCCCTAGGCCTGCTGTCACCTACCGCCTTCCCCCTCCCCCACCACCACCACCACCAAAAAATATTATTTCCAACACTCTAACTAGCAATCATTGGTTTGAATCGGCTCATTACAGTTATGCTGCTCTGCCTCCCATTCAGCCAAGAATCAGTGGATGCTCTGTTTGCTGAATAATTATTGCAATTTGCGCTCCTGTCCAAATGTGCACAGCAGCCGATAGTGTTCTGGGCATGCATACTTGAGAAATGACGCTGATGTATGTACTTGTCAAGAATGCATAACACTATACTGGCCTTGGTTGCTGTGCACATCTGGGCAGGAGCGGAAAATTACAGGGAGCGCAAGTTGCAAGTAGCCAGAGCATGCGCTGCTTCTTTGTCCTCTGTGTGCGACTCACTGCAGTCAGAGCCACAAACAGGTGACAGGGCAGCTCAATGGAGAGAAGCCCATCCACAACAGAGAACAGGTATGTAGCAAACATCCTGTCAAGACCTACTTTGGATGTTTGGTTGTAATTAGAGCGGACCTAAACACAGAACTTCCTCTCTGCTCTAAAAGATACACAACAACATAATAACCTTCAAATAACCTTCAAAGAAAAGCATTTCTTTGTTACAGCTGATACAAATCCTGCAATAAATCGGCAGTGTCTACTTCCTGCTTTTATGGAAGCAGACATATTGTTAACATCCTGTGCTTTCAAATGACCTTAGATGTTGTGTCAGGTGACAAAGGGGAGAGATCAAATTACAACTTCAGATTAGACACAGATGTGGGGGAATTAGGCAGGCTCTCTAAAAACATACAAGGTGGATTTTTCTATGTTTTCCTTCTGTCCTGTGCAAGAGTTCAGCTCCACTTTTAAGCATCTGAATGACATTTATTTATATTTGCTCAAAAATCTATGCATCTCCTTTGAATGTTGAATATACATATGGTGGTGTGCTCTAACATATTGGCCGTATACAGGAACAAAGTCTGAAGAAGGCGTATTCGCAGAAAGATTACTTTTTTCTTTTAAGCCAATAAATGGTATCATTATGATGCAAAACTCTGATTTCACTGATGGCTAAGATGGTACAATGCTCTACTGCTACAGGAAAGAAGGATGCCAAACCATAAACACTAGCATAGAGGTAGTAACAGCTCAGGTGACAGTGACAGTTTAGCAATGAAAGGAAAGCAAACAGCATTTTTATTCCTGTAGTTCTCATAGATGGTAGGAACTGAAGGACAGAAAATGAGTCAGGAAAGAGTTAACTGAGACAGGAAAGAGTTAACTGAGACTACTGCTGGCTAGGAAGAAAAAAAAAAACTAAAGCCATACATTTAGGTAGAAATAAGAAAGTGTAATTTACTGCTGGGGTCAGTCTGACAGCTGTAAAGGAGATGGTGAAGAAACTAGCAGAGCTAACTGATGTTTGTAAATGCCTGAACTTAGTAAATGCGGAACTTAGTTCTATCTGCTTTGTAATGTAAATATGTAAATCCCTGATATTTCTCACATCACACCAGGAATTGTGAGAGAGATGCGGGCATTGAGAAACTCTGAAACTCAGCTATTAGTGCAGAGCAGGGCGCTGGCTGGCTGTGCTGCGGGACCAGAAGAGATGATTTACTTTGACATGTGACCTTTTCTCTCTTCAAGTCCTGCCACCCTTCTTATCTTATCAGATTTTATTGCCCTAGGCCATGGCCTTTGTGACCTTCCCAGAAATCCGGCCCTGTCTCTACTGTGCAAAACACCCAGTCCCCAACCTTACCCAAACACCTATTTTAAGGCCTTCTTCACCTGTTTCCTAGCTCTAACTGACCCACATTCATGTTGTTCGATGCTAACCTCAACCTTTAAATGGTGTCTAAAGGTGCCCATACACTAACGCGATTTCCCGTCGATAGAAATCGATACGCAAACGTGGACTAATAAACCGATTTCCATCCGAAATCGATTGATTTTGTCGATCTGCCAAGGTGAAAATTTTGCGCTCCCGATCGCCGGCAGATCGGGAAAGCGCCGTTAGCGACATTTAATACGGGGACAACCACAATACGTAACGTCACCTGTCCGGCCGGCGCAAGTCCCCGCTGTCTCTCACTTCTTCCGGCATCTTCTCTTCACTTTTTGTCCCATCTTGTGAGAAAGCGAAGTTCAAACAGTAGAGGTCGCTCTACTGTTTGAACTTTCTACTTGTGACAGGACAGGACAGGAAGTAAAGGGAAGATGGAGTACACTGGAAGAAATGAGACTGAGGGGACCCGGGGAATCGTTCCGGCAGACAGGTAATGTATTGCGGCTGGCCAGGGGAGCAGGGGAGGCGAGCAGGCAGCAGCGGCAGTTTCACAGGTTGTGAATCGATTGAATAAGGCTGCTTCCACTCTCAATTTGGTCAAACCCTCAGTAGGGAACCGTCTCTGCAGGCTTGCCGTGGGGTCGGTTCCCGACAGATACTATATCTAGATACTATGGGGTTGATTCACTAAACCGTGCTATGACAAATAGCACGCCTTATCAGAGATACCATGCTTTATCAGAGATAACACGTCTTATCAAAGATAACATGCCTTATCAAAGTTAACATGCCTTATCAGAGTAGTATAGCGAGCGCTATGAACCCGCAGGGGCCCAGGGCAGAATGAGTGCCATTGCCAATTAGCAGGCATAAGTTTGTAGCGCTCGCTATGTTACTCTGATAAGGCATGCTATCTCTGATAAGGCGTGCTATCTCTGATAAGGCGTGCTATTTGTCATAGCACGGTTTAGTGAATCAACCCCAATATATCTAGGTATTTATGTATGTTAATCTAGGTATTTAGGTATGTTAATCTTTACTTTAGGCTTGCTTTAAAGAGACTCTGTAACATTAAAAAGATCCCCTGGGGGGTACTCACCTCGGGTGGGGGAAGCCTCCGGATCCTAATGAGGCTTCCCACGCCGTCCTCTGTCCCACGGGGGTCTCGCCGCAGCCCTCCGAACAGCCGGCGACTGTGCCGACTGTCAGTTCAATATTTACCTTTGCTGGCTCCAGCGGGGGCGCTGTGGCGGCTTTCCGTTCCGAACTACACGGAAATACCCGATCTCATTCGGGTCCGCTCTACTGCGCAGGCGCAGGACACTTGCGCCTGCGCAGTAGAGCGGACCCGACGGCGATCGGGTATTTCCGTGTAGTTCGGAGCCGACAGCCGTCAGAGCGCCTGCGCAGGAGCCAGGAAGGTAAATATTGACGTCACCGCTGCACGGACTCCACGGAGGGCTGCAGCGAGACCCCTGACGGATGGAGGACGGCGTGGGAAGCCTCATTAGGATCCGGAGGCTTCCCCCACCCGAGGTGAGTACCCCCCAGGGGATCTTTTCATGTTACAGTTCCTCTTTAAAGGGAATCTGAAATAAAAATAAACTTAAGAGATAATGATTTGTATGTGTAGAACAGCTAATGCTGGGAATACATCATGAGGCTTTATTTTGGCAGATAGATGGCTCAATAGATAATTTCCAACAGGTCCGATCTGATTTGGATTGTTTTTCTGATCCATTTTCTCATAAAAGTCAATGCAAATCAATCAGAAAAACAATCGGAGAAACAATCGAAAAATTGATCAGAAAGTAATTCTGCCAAAAAAACTCATTGTGTATTCCCAGCATAAGAAATAGAAGATTAGTAGCACATATATAAGTCTCGTATGTTTCCAGTACAGGAAGAGTTAAAAAAACTTCAATTATGCAAAAGAGCTTCACTGAGCTAATTGACTAATTTAGTCAGAGAGCAATGCTATTTTCTGAAGTGAAGTACTTATCTCAACCTATCTCGACCCGTCTCTCATTGTTTCTTGTTTATTTAAGATATTTTTGCCAGGAAGATCAAAGGGTCATTTTTGCTCTGATTTGTTTCATCATTTAAAATACAGAGTGTAATTTGTAAACTGCACACATTAGAGAATGATGCAATATTTAAAAAAAGCAGCTGAATATTTGAAAATAAAAATGAGACTCTTTTCTTTGCTACAAATGTTCTATTAATCACTAGCTGATTGCCCGGCGTTGCCCGGGTATGTATTTGGCTGGTGTTGGCTCCACCCACTTTTCTAACCCTAACACACAATCACTCAATGATCTAGTTTGTGAGCTTTGCATTGTTTGGCATCAATAATTTGCATTAAAATGAAACAAATCAGGTTGGCTGTGGCTCCACCCTTTTCTGAATTTGAACCCCAGTCACCCAATGACCAACTGTACCAGGTTTTAAGCTTGTGTCCTTAACAGTGCAAGAATAGCAGCAATTGAATATTCCCCTTGAAAAGCAATAAATAAATTTGGATTGGCTGTTGTAGGCTCCGCCCTCTTATGAATATTAATCCAAGTCACCCAGTGACCAACTCTGCAAAGTTTGAGAACCCTGCCATTAACAGTGTGGCTGGAGTTTACATTTTCCCAGTGAAATTTGTATTTGTCTCCGCCCACTGATGACCCAGCATTGCCTGGGTATGTATTTGGCTGGTGTTGGCTATGCCCACTTTACTTAATTACCAAATTTGTGAGCTTTGCAGTCTTTGGCATCAATAATTTGCATTGAAATGAAACAAATCTGATGGGCTGTTTGTGTCTCAACCCCTTTTCTGAATTTGAACCCCAGTCACCCAATAAATAACTGTACCCAGTTTGGGGCTTGTGCCCTTAACAGTGCAAGAATGGCAGAAATGAAATATTCCCCTTGAAAATCAATAGATGAATTTTGATTGGCTTTTATAGGCTCCCGTAGGTTAACACTTCTTTGAATGTAATCATATGGTCAGTGACTTAAGATGGTGTGTGTTGGAGAAGGTGATAGCAGCAGAAGGAATGGATAATGAAATGGCCCTTTTGCGAAGGGAGAGCAGATGGATCAGCAGGTTGGAGACTTTGGTCCCCAATGGACTTAATGAAGAATTCAGTTTGAGATGTTTTTTATGATATATGTCAATTTAGACACTGTCTCTTTAAACTGTTCTTTGATCTCTCTAATTAAGTTTGTGCCCGCCCCGAAAGGGGTGTGTTTTATTAAGGTGTATGTGATTAATATGTGAGCATTTGCTCAGTGTGTTTTAACACTTGATAAAGGCCGCAGGCCGAAACGTCGTGTGTGTTTTATCAACTATGGATTAAATAAACATAGCCTTTGCGGCTTAAATTCAGGTGGAGAACCAGTCACTTCCTTCTTTTCATTTTGTAGGCTCCGCCTCCATCCACTTTTATGAATAATAGCTGATGAATCGGCGTTGCCCGGGTATGTATTTGGCTGGTATCGGCTCCGGTCACTTTTTCTAACCCTAACACACAAATACTCAATGACCAAGTTTGTGAGCTTTGGGGTCTTTGTCATCAATAATTTGTATATTCCCATAGAAATTAAACAAATCAGATTGGCTGTTTGTGGCTTTGCCCCTCTCCGGCATTTGAACCCCAGTCACCCAATGACCAACTGTAGCAGGTTTGAGGCATCTGTTATTAACAGAGCAAAAATGGAAGCAATTTAAATATTCCCCTTCAAAATCAACAGGTGAATTTTGATTTGCTATTATAGGCTCCGTACACACTTCCCATAATATTAATCTCAGTCACCCAGTGACCATCTGGGCAAAGTTTGAGAACCCTTGCCATTAACCGTGTAAGAATGGCTGCAGTCTATATTTTCCTAGTGAAATTTGGTTTTGGCTCTGCCCACTTTTTGTAACCTGGACACACAGCCACTCAATGACCAAGTTTGTGAGCTCTGGGGTCCTTGGATTCAATAATTTGTAATTTACTAGTGAGATGAAACAAATCTGATTGGCTGTTTGTAGCTCCACCACTTTTCTGAATTTGAACCCCAGTGACCCAATTACCAACTGTACCAGGTTTGAGGCTTGTGCCATTAACAGTTCAAGAATGGTAGCAATTTAAATTTTACCCTTGAAAATCAACAGGTGAATTTTGATTTTCTTTTTAGGATCCACCCACTTTTCTGAATATTAATCCCAGTCACCAAGTTTTAAGCTTTTGGGTTTCTGCCATCAAAATTGTGTGAATGGAAGCAGTTTATCCAGTAAAGTAATCTGATTTGCTGTTTGTGGCTCCACCCCTTTAATGGATTTGAACCCCAGCCACTTCATGACCGACTTGTACCGGTTTGAGGCTTCTGCCATTATTAGTGTAAGAGTGGCAGCAGTTCCAATATTTCCCTTAAAAATCAATAGGTGAATTTTGATTGGCTGTTGTAGGTCCCACCCACTTTCCTGAATATTAATCTCAGTCATCCATTGACCAACTGTGTCACATTTGAGAACCCTGCCAATAACAGAATGGCTGAAATCAATCTAACAAATCTGATTGGCTGTTTGTGGCTCACTCCCCTTTAGTGAATTTGGACCCCTGTCACCTATCAGGTAAGAGGCCTCTGCCATTAACAGTGTTAGGATGGTAGCAATGTAAATATTCCCCTTGAAAATCAATAGGTAAATTTTGATTGGCTGTTGTTGGCTCCACCCACATTTCTGAATATTAATCCCAGTCACCCAGTGGCCAACTGTGTCAAGTTTGGGAACCCTGCCATTAACAGTGTAAGAATGGCTGCAGTTTATATTTTCCCCTGGAAAAAATGTAGTTGTTGGCTCCGCCCACTTTTCCTAACCTTGACATACAGTCACTCAATGACCAAGTTTATGAGCTTTTGACATTTGGTATCAATAATTTGTATATTCCCATTGAAATTAAACAAATCTGATTGGCTGTTTGTGGCTCCACCCCCTTTCCAAATTTGAATCCCCGTCACCCAGTGACTAACAGTACCAGGTATGAAGCATCTGCTATTAACAGTGTAAGAATGGCAGCAATGTTAATATTCCCTTTGAAAATCAACAGATGAATTTTAATTGGCTGTTGTAGGCTCCACCCACTCTTTTGAATATTCATCCCATTCACCCAGTGACCAACTGTGCAAAGTTTGAGAACCCTGCCAGTAACAGTGTAAGAATGGCTGCAGTTTATATTTTCCTAGTGAACTTTATTTTTGGCTCCGCCCACTTTTTGTAACCTTGACACACAGTCACTCAATGACCAAGTTGGCTGATTGTGGCACCGCCCCTTTAGTGAATTTGGACCCCAGTTACCCAATGACCGACTGTTGCAAGTTTAAAGCCTCTGCCATTAACTGTGTAAGAATGCCAGCAGTTTTAATATTCCCCTTAATAATCAATAGGTGACTTTTGATTGGCTGTTGTAGGCTCTACCCACTTTCCTGAATATTAATCTCATTCCCCCAGTGATCAAGTGTGCCAAGTTTGAAAACCCTGTGATTAACAGTGTAAGAATGGCTGCAGTTTACATTTAAAATGAATGTCTGAAATTTCATTGGCTGTTTTATGCTCCACCCACTTTTCCTGGATTTGTAACCTCGGTCACCAAGTGACCAACTGTGCCAAGTGTGGGGACTCTGGCTCAATTACTGTGAGAATGGCGGCCTTTTCCATTTTTTTCCATTCACCTGAATGGGTGAAATATGATTTGCGGTTTGTAGCTCCGCCCAGGTGTGAAGGGGGGACGCGAGACGGCCAGAACATATCATCCCAGATAGTAAGGGATCTGCATACCAAGTTTCGTTCAAATCGGTCAAGGCGTTTTCGCGTGATCGCGGCACATACATACATACACACACACACATCCGATTTTATATATATAGATTATTACTACACATACAATTCATTATATCATACTTTTTTTCCGCTTCAGTATCACTTTAACCACTAGCCGACCGCTCCACGTCATTTGGCGGGAATGTGGCGGCAGCCCCAGGACCACTCCATACAGATTGGCGTGAATGGCTGCAGGCGGGGATTGCAGGAGATCGCGTGTGCAGATGTGCGTGCATCTTCGCATGGTTGCCGCTCGCGATTGCCCCTCGGAGACTGTTAGACAGCAAAACCGCCGTCTATTAACACAGTACAGCGCTGCGATCTAAGGCAGCGCTGTACTGAGGACAGCCATGGGACACGGAAGTGATCTGCTGTGATAGGCTAACGGGGGGAGGGAGAGAAACTTAATTCAAAAATAAGTACATTAATTTAAAAAAAAAAAAGAAGATAAATATTTACAAATGAGTAAATCAACGTGTGTGTGTGGTGTGTGTGGTGTGTGGTGTGTGGTGTGTGGTGTGTGTGTGTGTGTGTGTGTGTGTGTGTGTGTGTGTGTGTGTGTGTGTGTGTGTGTGTGTGTGTGTGTGTGTGTGTGTGTGTGTGTGTGTGTGTGTGTGTGTGTGTGTGTGTGTGTGTGTGTGTGTGTGTGTGTGTTAGTAAAAAAATGGCCTGGTCGCTAGGGGGTTTAACACCGCAGTCTTCAAGTGATTAAGCCTCTGCTGTTGTGTATATGACAACATTGATATATCAAATGCAGACAGCTGAATGAGAATAAAACGTTTGCTGGGTCTTCATCTTTGATGAAACATAACGCCTTTGCTATGGCCCTGGCATTAGCTAGCAGAAGGCATACATGAAGCCGCACATATTGTAACTGTAACTGACCTTCTCACTTACATGATGGTGGATGGAGTCGCTCAGATTACACAGCATTGCTTTTCTCAACCACTGGCACGGGCTTCTCGGCTGAGCCCTCAGCCTGCAACAGACCACACATAAAACACTGTTACATTGACATCAGCAGCAAGCACCTCATTAGTCTCTATGGTAATGAGATAACAGCGAGCAAAACAGAACAGGTGGCGATACTGAAGAAGATCAAAAAATAAGCTGTTATCTATACTGTGTTGTGCAGCTTCTTGATCAATCACCATCCTTAATATTATATGATCACTGTGGTGGGGATAAGTGATGCAAAATGCAATGCAAAAGTATTATCCCCCTTCTGTTTTATAAGTGAAATTTTTATTTTGCGATAAGTTTTGCATTTGTGAAAGCCACAGAGATTAGAGAGGTCTTTAGTGGCGAAGCAGGAGCCCTTTTGGAAAAAAAATGGCACTGCCGTAAGCGCCTATTATAAAAGCTGTGATTAGCGGCAAAGAAAGTAAATGTGGGGGAGCGATATTGGACGCCTCCGGGCACCGAAATTTACCATCTTCTTTGCTGCAAATCGCGGCTTTTAGAAAGAAAAATATATTTTTCCCAGGTGTCTTTTGTACATGGATGCCTCTAGTGGTTCCTTAGGGGCAACAATGAATTCTGTGCAGCCTTACCAGCAGTGTTGCAGTACGGATTTCGTTTTAGGAACAGCTTCACATTGCGGATTGGCGGTAGTGGTGTGCCCTGCAGCGCCAAAAACAGGCTTTTGGGGATTCCCGCGTTAATGCACAGTAATCCCTGTCTAGCAGCAGGCCATACAGGAAGTGAGGCTGCGGCCTGATAGATGACATGCGCTGAAGTGTATTGCATGTTCGACACGTAAAACTGCGGTGGTTTATTTAAAAACTCACGCGTCGCCGTAGACATACATGACTTCCAGTAACCACAGGAGCCATACGGTAACGTAGGTATGCGCTCGCGTTAGATAGGGTGCTTACGGCACAGTGCACTGCGCTGCAGGCAATGTGAACTCCCCCATAGACTTTCATTGCCCTATCGCTAGGCTGCAGTAAAATGCCGCACCGCACCGTGTCAGTGTGAAAGGGCCCTTAGTCTCTTTTTAACCTAAATAGTGCATTTTTTTCTGTATTGATTGCCACAATACTGGCTATAGCCTATAATAGCAGTAGCTAAAGGCAGCACTAGATACAACTTTGAAACCACTGATGAGATAGCAAGGCTGCACTAGATAAAACTTTGAGAACACTGTTGAGGTGGCCAGGCTGCACCTGCACTCATTACAACTTTGAAAATACTGCTGAGGTGGCATGGCTGGTACAAAGTTGTGACACGGCCTGCAGGTCACTGGAAGTTCACACACAGACTGGCTGCCACGCTGACTAGGAGCTGAATTGTTACAGCGTCTCTCCTGCAGGGAGAAACTCCATGTATGCTGCCCAGCTTGCTGAATTTAAGAGGCTCACTGGAGATCATATACACTGATGGTGGAGGACATCCAAGTAGTCAGCTGAACCCAGCGGTGGTGAGAGCCCGCCTGGGCAAATGCAATCTTTGTTAGCCTTGTATGGCTGAGGGGTGCATAATCTGCTATTGGAATTGTGCCTACACCTTGAACTGTGTATTACTAAGACAGCCCTATCTGAAAAGGGCTGAAAAGCCATTGAACTGAGGCGGATGCCTGGTGAGCGGTGTAATCGCACCTTATATCTATCATAGACCAACTAGTCTTCAAGCGGACAGTATCATTTTACTGAGTCAGCCTTACAGCGTGGCAGATTAAGCACAGAGGATGTTTATTGCAGCTTTTGGGCTGTGGATTTAAAGCATACATTCACTCAAGTCAGATTTGAATTGTGGAGGATCCACAAAGTTTGTCTAGATAGTTTGAGTATGACAGCTTTGCTGCAATGTGTGGTTCAGTGTGTATGGTCAGCTGGCATCTAGCTATACACGGCCGTGTATTTTAGGGGGGGGATAAGGGAGTTTTATGTGACTGCAATTTGATTCAATAAACATTTGTGATATTTGCTAGTAGACGCTTTGCATGGTCTTTTCTGTCTCGAGGTGGCATGGCTGCACTGGAAACCACTTTCAGACCAATGTAGCAGAGGCAAGGTTGCATAGGATACAAGTCATCTTAGAGGCGTAGCTAGGGTTTTCAGCGCCCAAGGACAAAGTTTTTGTGCCAACCCCCTCTGGACAAAAGGGGCGTGGCCACGCATCAGAATGTGTTCAAAGTCATGGGTGAAATCAAATGTACAAATGCTGTTTAGATAGCCAGATGTGTCCCCCATAGATAGCCAGATGTGCCCGCTTACCCCACCCTCCCCACCTTTTAGATAGCCAGTTGTGCCCCTCTATAGATAGTTAGATGTGGCCCCCTTTAGATAATCAGATGCCCCCCCTCCCTTTAGATATCCATATGTGCCCTGCTTTTTCTGCTGCTGTTTACACTTCTACACTCCTCTGCGGAGGGACAGAAAGAAGCAGGGGCACTTTGGGTAGCCAGCTGCCTCTCACACATGTAGGGGTACAGCAACTGTGCACAGTGCTGCGCCTGGGGACATATGTACCCCCTTGCCTACCCATAGCTATGCCTCTGTACATGGTTCCTTGAAAGTTAGTATCTAATTCTTTTTTTTTTCTAAATTGATCTATATACAAACTTCAGACTTCAGAGTGTTTTCCAGACCTTAGTTGTTTCCTTGCCTCCCTGTGTTGGAGCACTTGCTTGGTTAGGTCGGCGTCGGTAGTTGTACGGTCTCCGGAAACCGCGACGGTTTGCTTGTTGTTGCTGTTGTTGTAGTTCTGAAGCCCCGGTCTCAAACTGGTTTTCTTTGTTTTCCATTTCTCCAGCAGGTAGAACAGGTCTGGACTGAGCCCCGGGTCTATGACAAAAATATGATGTTATAATGGAGTCATTTCTATAGCATTACATTTTGAAAGGTAAGGTAACTTGACCTACTATGACGCCTCTAAAGATCTTCAAGCAACTCCAATGGAGATATCATGAACTGGATTTTCAACAAAAAATTGCCTGCAACTATGTGCTTAAAGACTGTAGCCCTTGCCTGGGGTTTCAGTTCTGCTGTAAGTCATTTAATCATCCTATTCACAAATGCCCAAATCTGTATCCACTGGCGGAGACTTACCTGCGATATCTTGCTCGGTAGTTGGTAGGCTGGCGCATTGGTTGCTGGGGCTGAGCTACTTCAGGGGGGCCATCTTTTATATCTCCCTCTACTCCCTGTAGTGATGCAGAGATATTATAATAAGCAATTATAGACAGGTGTACAATGATGAAGTGTAAGTTTGCTCATTATTAAATGTGCTTAAAATGTATTAAAGTGTACCGGAAGTGAAATTTGGAGAAAAAGTTAGATAATTAATTCAGTAAAGGGAAACCTGTGGATAATCGCTTACACTATACCGCATGAGCTTGCCTTTCCTCGCTGGAACCCTCTGAACATATTCTACAAGGGCTTGTCAAATATGTTTACACCACCACACTCCCGTCCATGTAAAAGTGTGCCTGCCCTGCTCAACATGGCCTGCTTCTGCACAGTTTTAACAAATAAGGACAAAAACAACACATTTTTTGTCCACTTTCTGTTTCTTTTAAGGCTTATTTACCTGGGGAAGTGGCTTCAGGACACAAAATGTGTTGTTGTTGTCCTTATTAATAAAACTGTATAAACTTTGAACGTTTTTATCATAGTAGGTAAGCTTAGTTACCTTCTTTTTTGAACAGTTTTTTATACTGTTTGCCTCCAGACACTAGCCACATGTGTTTCCACGACGTTTTAGGAATCAGAAATTTTAGATTTTATGGTTTTTAAAATCCCCCAAAATATATTTAACTTTTGGAGAAGTGATCACACCTGTACCTAAAAGGCCAAGTGTGGATGGTACTTCTACTTCTGCGTTTATGCTGGTTGCAGGTTGGGCTGCCTGAACAGTATGAGTGCCCATTTCTTTCATTACTTACACTAACTTAATACCAAAATACTTCACCAGATTGGGTATCCGTTTTGGTAACAGGAAAAAAGGGCGCCAGCAGCTTGTGGACAAAAAGGGCGCCGCCATTCACTCCCATAATAAATATCGTTTATTGGGCGCCGAACAGGAAAAAAGGGCGCCGGAGATTACTAACATTTTACAAATGGTGCCCTGAGAGTTTTAATGTTTTATAACTGTGCTTGTGATGATTTAATCTTAGAAAATGCACCCGTGACAAATAAAGTTTATAAAAATACTGAACATATTTATCATATTTAACTAAAACATTATTTAAAATGTTATCCCTTACTGTTTGTAAAACATTATTATTCACAAAATAAGCGATCAGTATGTAACGTAAATTGCAATATATTTTTTACAGTCACTATTTGTAAAACATTATTATCCACATAATAAAGTGATCAGTAAGGGGGGTGGTTAGGATTAGGCACCACCAGGGGGGTCTTAGGGTTAGGCACCACTAGGGGGGTCTTAGGGTTAGGCACCACCAGGGGGGTCTAGGGGTTAGGGATAGGTATAGTGAGGGTTCTGTGTGAGAGTAGGGTTAGGTATAGTTACAGTACAATATACACCACCAGGGGGGTGGTTAGGGTTAGGCACCACTAGGGGGGTGGTTAGGGTTAGGCACCACCAGGAGGGTCTTAGGGTTAGGCACCACCAGGGGGTCTAGGGGTTAGGGATAGGTACAGGGAGGGTTCTGTGTGAGAGTAGGGTTAGGTATACTTTTAATGTTTTACAACACTTATTACGAACGTAGTTATATTTATATCATCGTTATAAACAATATTCTCAGATTTTATTATAAGAAGAAACGATAAATGAAGATTATTCACAACAATATACAATTATAACGATGAAACATATATTATCGTTCTATTAACAAACGTAAATATAAGTTTCACTTTTGAAACAGGGAATATTAACGTTTTCACAATTGCCGATTTCATACACATTATTTTATGATTTATAAATTTGTAAAACATTATTTGTAAACGAAATACAGCACAATATTTTTATAAAGGGCATTACTGCTTATCGTTTACACCCCGCGCCCTTTTTTCCCGACGCCTTTTTTTGATGTACGCATCCGTTTTCCCTGTGTTATACTTTTTTGTTTCCACATATAATCAGCTGATTGCTTCATTGTAAATATGGCTATCGCAGATTCCTGCTGAGAGTGGCAATCCCACATACTCTGCATAAAAGGGTCGGTCATTTAAATGCATATAAATATGGCGATTCTACAGAAATAATGGTACTTTTCCGATCATCAGCCTGATTGCCAGCTTTGCATTTTCCAGAGTACCGATACCCCCACCCACCATTTATATGCTATTTGGCCCAAGCCAGATCAATCAAATACAATTCTCCATGCAATGGACATCTACAACTATTCCTATATATAGCTGTTATATGTGACAACCTCATCTCCAGCCTTTAGCCCATGACAAGTCATTGCGGGCATGACACTTCTACACATGTGCTGGTAATCTGAGTGATTCACTTGACTGGACTTTCACACCTCTCTTTCTCTCATAATCCCGAGCATCTGTCTCTCTCCTTCACACAGTATGAAACTCAGGAGACAAATTTAGACTTTCAGCAAGAGCAGCTGCTCCATTTCATTCTTCATCTACTCCACTCTAAATCAGCTAAGCGCTCTCCTTGTCCACCATATGACTTTCTTCTTCAATATGTTGCAACAGTCAGCTACACCTCCACCATGACACCCTATGTGATCCAAACTCACCAAACAGGGTGGGCCATGTATTACAGTGGCCTTTCGTGCCTCTGGGGCATTAATAGGCTCCCCACGCCCTCGAGCTCTCCTCTTCTCAGAACACCATCAGCTCAGCAGCAAACGTTTCCATAAGCATATACCTCAATGACAATAAAACGCTTTCATTGTGCAATACAGTTTAAAAACAGTTGGCTTTATTCCGTTGTTACACTCACATTTAGTAGAGTTTGGCCAAGCATGTGGAGTTACTAACGGGCTCCCCCCCGTGCGGTCTCCCGGGCTGACCGCCGTCTGCTGTTTTCAGGGTGCGCGTTCGCTTCCACCGCCAGCCTCCCTCCGCTAACCGCGAGGTTCCTTCCGCATGTGGCTCCTCCCAACTAGTTTCGTCACTCCACGTGACTCATTCAGGGGAATGAGTCACGTGGATGAGTCACGTGGAGTGACGAAACTAGTCACTCCACGTGACTCATCCGTCATGGTGGAGGTGTAGCTGACTGTTGCAACATATTGAAGAAGAAAGTCATATGGTGGACAAGGAGAGCGCTTAGCTGATTTAGAGTGGAGTTTTGAAGGAGGAATTAGCTCATTCCTGGGAACAGCAGCGCACCTTTGTATTTTAGGACTTTGGAACTAGGACTTTCTGGATGTCATATAGTCACTATACCTGGGATGTTGATTGTGTCCTTTGCAATTTTGGAAAAATAATACCACATTGGCCAGTTCATTTTTAATCATATTGGTTTTATATATATGTCAAGGAAACCATATTGGTAATAGTTGATTGTCCTAAGCGCTGTGTGTTTTTTGTATATTCATTCTTCATCTACCTCTCCATTTCCAAGAAGACCTCACTCTCATATAATGGTCACTAGATAGAAAGAAGAGCTACAACCCTCGCTGAAACAGTGGTGTAACTACAAGTCATGGGGTCCTCTCGCAAAACTTTGAGGGGCCCCCCTAAATATTCACACCCCTTTCCATGCCTCTCCTCCCCTTGGTGCCCTTCACAGCCTTGGGGCCCATCTTCCAAAGGTCATAAATCAAGTGTGGCCATCAGGGCAGGTTCTAGCTACAATGGGCAGACGTAACTTGGGGGCCCGCCTGACCCCTCTTCCAACCAAATCATCCCCAGGGTGCCTGATTCAATCCCCGTCCCCCTCCCCGTCACGCAATATCATTAGGTGTCCATCATATGTCCCCTTTTTTGGGTTCCCATTATTCACCTCCTCCTTTTCCTATACAGAGTAAACACACAGCATTACGTAGTGCTGGACAATAAATAGGGATACATACATATATGTTAACAAGGGGTGTCAGAACTCAGAACATAGCACAAGGCTATACAATGTAACACAAGGTTATACAAGGCAAACAGGGTACAAGATACATGATCATGTGATTTGAGAACTGGTTACAGAGACCCAGCAATTCCAGTCAACTCAGTCTATGGGAAAGATGCCATTGATGAGGTCACATGATCAAGAGGACACACTGCGGTGCCCTGCCAAGGCTTACAATGTAAGGGGAGGGTGGAAGGACACACTAGGTAATATTCTGCCAGATACAGGTCTTACAGGGTGCCCAGGCGAGGAGCCGCGGCCACTGCCATGTGTGGGTCACGGGCACATGTGGGGGTGTGTGCTTGCAACCGTGGGTATACGTGGCCGTGCACAGACGAACGTGAGCCGCCACGCACTGTATGTCAATCTACACCTATTTTTTTAACTGAGCCCAATTGACAAGTAGTCAATATTGCGCCCAAAGTCAACTAAAGCTAAGGGCTGGTTTACATGGATATGTTTTAACTAGTTTACTCCCAAGGGTTTTTACCCTAACGGACCTGAGCAATTTTCACCTGTCAGCGCTCCTCCCTTTCATTCGCCAATAGCTTTATTAATACTTTTCACAAGAAAATGATCTATACCTTGTTTTTTTGCCCCAAATTTGGCTTTTTGTGGGCGATACTTGTTTTCTGTAAGTACTTTATTTCCCATGCATTTTATAGGGAAAAACAATAAAAAAAAAAAAAAAAAAACAAGGAAAAAAAACATTATTTCTCCAATTCCTCCCTATAGTTTTAAATTAATGAATGCTACTATAAATAAAACCCACATATTGTATTTGCCTGTTAGTCCTGGCTATCACATTTAAATTATGTTCCTAGTGCAATGTATGGCGACAATATTTTTTTTTATGTTATAATTTTTTTTTATCAAACGTTTTATTCTGTTAACTATAGCGGAGAGGAAGTAAGGGGTTAAAATGGGGGATTTTTTTCTTTATTTAACATATGTATGTGTGTGTGTGTAATTTTATTTTTTGGCCACTAGATGTCCCCACACTATCCTGTACTGAACAGTACACAGGAAGTAGTGTAAACCTGTGTGTTTACTTTTGTTTTGTGAATGACCATCGGCATTTCGTTGATGCCGGATGATCATTCACTACCGGGACATTAGAAAAATAATACATTTTGTTGGCGGTAATAATGCATTTATGGAGAGAGCTAGCTTTGTATTAGTGAAAATTTGTTTTATTGTGCCTTGTGGAATATGTTATTATTACACACCTCTCTTGGTGGTCCTCTCCTGCGTCCGTAGTATCCACGGCGATACCTGCGTCTGTCTGCAGCGTAGCGGCTTCCCTGGACTGGAGCTCCTTTCGGGCCTGTTACATTGGCTGCTTCCGCGCCCTAAATATATTAATTTTACAGTGAGAAGCCAAATATTTACACAACTGTTTATAACTTTTTTACTTTAATTAATACAAACCTGAAGTGAAAAAAAAAAACGTATGATATAATGAATTGTATGTGTTGTACGGATAGTGAATAGAACATTGGTAGCAAAGAAAAGAGTCTCATATTGTTTTCCAGTACAGGAAGAGTTAAAAAAAAGTCAGTTATCTATGCAAAAGAATCAGAGAGAAATGGAGTGTGCCATAGCGCATTAATCGTAAAAGGTGGTTTATTGAAATTTAAAAGTTATACTCACAAACATAATTTGTGTATTCGCTTGTCAGCGGACAGCCAACCGCTTAACTCAAAAGGGGAGGATGCCGCGCTGTGGCCGGCAGCGCGAGTCCCGATCGTCTGGGCTCCGTTTTGCTGTGAGGTGGGCGTGGCTGGTGGTCAGTAGGCGTGTGACGTCATGACGCGTTTCGGCGCTCTGCGCCTTCGTCAGATGGCGTCACACGCGTACAGGCATACACATAGTGTTTCCCTGTATGGTTGCCATAGAGGTGAAGGGGGAGGTTTCACTCAACTTTATTGAACTAACATTTACGTGCCGCGCGGCATAGTTACGGAAATTGATACGGAAAATTGTATACATGCTGCGCGGCGGTTATATGACCAATATTACGGAAACATATGTAGGGGAAAAGTTGATATGGCTCACCAACTTCCGTATTTTAAAAACACACATGTACATTAAACCTATTTACTTATTCATATACTAGACATTATGAAGGTCTTTCGAAATTTTTTTAAAAGGTGTGGTTTATAACTATGGTATACCTATACCAAAGGTAAAAGATTGCGGAAATGAATGCATGCTAAACGGCAAATATATGGGCATTAATGTGCATGGGCGTAGCAATAGGGGTTGCAGAGGTAGCGACCGCATCGGGGCCCTTGGGCCAGAGGGGCCCCATGGGGCCCTTACTAAACCAAAGTATAAGCTGTTTATTGGTCCTGAGGTGGAAATAATCACTTCTATAGATGCTTTGAATGGTAGTAATCATTAACACACTGTTCCCCATCCCCTTCTTGCACCTCTAATACTGTAAACGACCTTGGCAGGTTTTGGTGCGCCGTATCAATTGTAACGTATAGAGTGCTTGGGGGGGCCCAATGTAAAACTCGCATCGGGGCCCCGAGCTCCATAGCTACGCCACTGTTAATGTGGAAGCTGGCATGGAGAAAAAAATAATGAATGGCTAAGCAGCGCGTCATCCTCCGCATTTAAAAATATATATACATGTGCTACATGTTCTAAAAATCTGTCAATATTTTAAAAAATATTATAAACAATGAATATACTACGCAAAGAAGAAAAAAGGCAAAAAGGCAAATAAGCACAGAACCAAACTCCAACAACTCTGATAAAAACCACCGGCCGTTGGACATACCAACCGTGGTGTGTACAATATGGGAATTCCAATGGACTCATAGCATCATTACAGTTCACAATCCCATTTGTCAAGTATCCCTTATGGGTTCTTCATTATTTTTTAAAAACACATTTTAAAATGGACATAAGCATAAAATTATGAATGAACTGAAGCAGAGGGATAATTATTACCCATGCAATGAGATAGACCATGGCTGATGTGGATTGCACTGTACATTCTGTATGTTCTATGTTCTATGTTTCTTCCAGACAGACATCCACTGTGAACCTAATCGTTCATTGTGATGATCCAGATGATTCGACTGACAAAAAAGATCCGGATCAAATGTACGATTCATTCATGATCCGGACAACACTATGAGTCCAGGTTACATCACCACAGTGCAGTGAATATTAATTAGCCACTTGGCTAGTCACTGAGCATGTGCAAGCAGTCTAACGCAGCTAAAGCCCAGTATAACGCTGCACTTTCATTCATACGTGTAGCATTAAAATGTAACGCAACGTGGGCACTGTGAACAGCCCATTGATTTTTCATTACTGTGCATTACAGGCTGCTCTAACATGCCCCTGTAACGTCCCATTGTGAAAGCAGCCTAAAAGTGGACCTGAACTCTTGCACAGGACAGAAAAAAACAGATCAAATTACATTTGTGATTAGTCATTGATGAGGGGGAATTAGACAGACTATCTAAATACATTCAGGGTGCATTTCTTTCTCTCAGCTGTGTCAGCTGGCTGCCTTGGAAGAGCAGTTAATTTGGAAACACAGCATGTTAACCCTATGGCTGTGTCCAAGGAAACAGGAAGTAGACACACTGCTCTTTCACGATCAAGGTATCCCTAACTATAAAGCTAGGTTCACAAAGGGCCAAAACTGGACCATTTTCTGCAGCGGAGACCAACGGACCAACAGACATGTCGACAATCACTGTGGCAGCCTCTGTATTTCTGAATATGATGGTGGCACTGCACTGCAGGAAACTCTTACCTTTTCCCCAGCAACAACATCAAACTCCACCACCTCTCCGTCCCCTACACTCCGCAGGTATTTACGAGGATTGTTCTTCTTTATTGCTGTCTGTGAGGCAAAACACAAAGCATGTCACAGCTTAGCATATACTCACTGGACTACATATACTAAAGAATTGCCAAGCTAGAGATAATCAAAGGTAGTAAGTGACCCTATGCAACAGACTTAGGGCTCGGACCCACTACGGGCACTTTACAGCAAACACAAAGCCATCATGATTTGCTAAATCCCAGAAGTGCCGCGATTATACAGAGGTTCCCAGATCCATCATGATTTGCCTACTGTAGCCACTGATGCGATCACTTTTGTGGCCAGAAACAGTCTTTGTAGGTTTTCAGAATTCTCCTGCCCACTGAATTCTATAGAGATTCACCAGGTTCACAAATTTTTGCAGAGATTCACCCAAAATGTGATATTCGGCCCATCACTATGTATGAAGTGAATGCAAGAGAATAGACAGTGCTATCAAAGACCTTACTCTGACTCCCAGAAATTAACATCACGTCCTCCAAGTCAGCATGTTTGGTGCGAAG
This sequence comes from Hyperolius riggenbachi, assembly GCF_040937935.1. Lineage (NCBI taxonomy): Eukaryota > Metazoa > Chordata > Amphibia > Anura > Hyperoliidae > Hyperolius > Hyperolius riggenbachi. Next base: position 79,865,756 of record NC_090655.1, read on the forward strand.
GAACAGGTGCCTTGTATAGCTGCAATAGGCTTTGTGCCATCTATGGGATTCTGTAACTATGTGAACTATGCTCATCTCTTTTCCAAATGTACTTTACTTTGTTACAACTATTGTGTTTTATTAAAATGGGATGAAACTCCATATTAACTGACAAACTTAAAATATATCATCCAATAAGAAATGATTTATTTAGCTTACCTATCCTGTTGTTTTTAGCGTTCACTGTCAGATTTAAGAGAAATGTTGCATGAAAAAAAGAAAATAATTTTTGTGCTGGTTACCATCCTTACTTTTTCTCTGTGATGCCAAAAGTGACATCACTTCTGCCCTTTTCTCTCTCTTTTTTTTTTTTTTTTTAACCCAGCTCAATGTTGATTTGCTGCTTATGTTGCAGATTACCGTCCCTCCCACAGCAACCATCACCTAGATAACAGGGTTACATCACTGTGTGAACTCTTTAAGGTGCAGGGATTTAATTACCTTCTGGTCATATTGTCCTTATTTAATCCTAAAAGGGAAGTTTCTGTTACTTGCATTTTGAGATAAGCCTTTTACTGTAGCTAAAAAAAACCAACTTCCCACAATCCTACAATCCTGTTGGCACTGCACAGTTTGGCACAGTTCTGCGAAGACACACAAGCTAACTTGAAAAAAAAGGGGGGGTTACATTTGTATATGGGGCAGAGGCGTAACAATAGACCCTGCAAGGGATGCAGCAGCAGGGGGGCCCGAAGCCACGGAAGCCACGGGGGCCCTGTCCTGAGAGACTGACAACTAAGGGCAAGGAAAGAAACAACTTTCTGCTCTCTGCACAATTGTTCTAATGACTGCATTTGCTCAGCAACTGATAGAAAATCATACAAAGTTTTGTAGAAAAAGATTTGCAGACAGTCCCTATTTCGTGTGCGGGGGGAGGGGGCCCCATACAAAGTTTTGCAGGGGGGCCCAGTGATTTCTAGTTACACCCCTGATATGGGGCACTAAATATATATGGGGATTTTTTTATTTTTGGATGCTACATGTCCTGTGGTTATTTTGTATTTCAGTTGCTGGCTTTGATGCTGCTTTTAAACTTTCTTCCTATGAAACCAGAGTTTACTATGCACCGCAGTGACTGCTTTCATTGACCCATCAATTTAGCTCTCTCTGAATGCTTGACAACTGGGTCAGCGTGAGTTCCTCTCTCAAATTACAGCCTGACAGACCCTGGCAGAAGCCCCATGTTCTATTTTGGGTGACTGCTACTAATGCCTGACCAGAAGGGATGAAGTCAGAGTCAGGAGTGACAAGTCAATCATTATAGTAACTATGACACATGACTGACCTTTGGGGATTTCAGTACAGATGCAAGTCTAGCACAAATGGAAGCTTATCCAATGCAACAAACAGCAAAAGCAAAAGGCAAGCCAGGATTTATATTGACTAAAGTAAATAAAAGCTTGCTTGGCAGCTAAGAATCAAGGATTGTTTATAGGGTTATTTGTCTTTAGAGTAAAATGAGTTCTAATCTCGAGGTATTCCCAATAATGTGCTACAAAGTACTGCTTTAAAGTAACAAAAACGATTAAACACACAATGATCTTGCTAGCTACATCTCTTCCAAATACTATCAAAACTTTTCCAAAAACATTTATAGGCAAGCCCAGGGGTGTCAAACTCAAATACAAAGTGGGCCAAAACAGTTCCCTGGTGTCTAATGCCTCCTCTCTCCCATATACAGTTCCCTGGTGTCTAGTGATCCCCCTCCACTGTACAGTTTCCTAATTTTTCTGGTGTTTAGTGGTTCTTCCTTCCACCCTTTACAGTTCCCTGGTGTCTAGAGGCCCCTTACCCTCTACAGTTCCCTGGTGTCTAGTGGCCACTCCCTCCCCTATATAGATCTATAGATCCCTGGTGTCTAGTGGCACAACTTCTCTCCCCTATATAGTTCCCTGGTGTATAGTGCTTTCCCCATCCCTCCCCCATGATCTAGGCCTTTGCCTTCTAGGTGATCTAGGGCTTCACCTCCAATATAGCTTCCTTGGTGTATTAGAGTGGGCCAAATATAATGCAAAGTGGGGAAACAAAATTTGAAGGCTATGCGGGCCAAATTTGGCCCACGGGCCAGAGTTTGAAATGCATGGGCTAAACAGAGGTGAGAGAGGTGTGTCTTTACAGCACATATTGGAAAGCTGACATCTGAAATAATCAGGGATGATTGTTTTGGGTAACAATTTCAATTCACTTTTTCTCCTACGTTTGCTCTTAGGTCAGCGTTTCTCAAACCTGTCCTTGTGACTCCCCAACGGTGCATGTTTTGCAGGCAGCCTCACCTATGCACAGGTGGGGTAATTAATGTCTCAGTTAGCTGTATTCCATGTAGCTGAGACAGTAATTGCCCCGCCTGTGAATTGGTGAGGTTGCCTGCAAAACATGCACCATTGGAGAGTCACAAGGACAGGTTTGAGAAACACCATCCTCGGTGATACTTGCAAACCTTATCAATAAAATGCCCTTTAAAGGGAACTGAGCACTAGAGATGGCCCAGCCTTGGAGAACTAATGGAGAAGCACATGATCAGTTTGATCAGCTGATAGATGTGTAAGCCTCTGATTTGCTGAGATGACTTCCTGGTTTAAAACATGATTATGACCAGCAAATCAGAGGCTTACAAATCTATCAGCTGATCAAACTGATCATGTGCTTCTCCATGAGTTCTCCAAGGCTGGGCCATCTCTACTGAGCACCTGGCAATAAAAGTTTTTAAAATGAAACTCCCCATAAGTTTTGTAAAGGAGTGTGTTTCTCTGGCCCATATGGGGTGTGCCATTCTCTCCACGGACCAACCACAGCTGTGCCGAATTTTCAGCTTCCTGCTGCATTGCATGCCTGGGAGATGTAGTCGGTGGATGCGAGTACAAAGATATTCGCACATCCATGGACTACATGTTTCGGCATACATTGCAGTGGGCATGCGTGACACTTAGCCAAGCTGTGGACGGTCTGTGGAAAAGATGGCGCATACGGGCCAGACGCCAGAGGAGCAGCAACCCAGAGGTAAGAAGTGACGCTAATCCCAACCCCCGCCCCCCTAAGCGGCACACGCCATTAAAAACCTCCCTTATGGGGACTTTACAAAAAAAAATGTATTGCCAGTTGCTCAGTTCCCTCTAAGTGAGCAAGAAAATATTCAGAATCACTTTGACAGTACTTTTCACCTACTTTTCGTACTTTAAACAGCTGATGAAAAATGATCTCCTAGGAGAAAACACAGGAGAAAAGTGAATTGAATATGGGCCTATGGCCCACATGCAATTAACTTTTTCACCTGAGTTTTCTCTTTTTTTCGGCACTTTACAATGAAAAAAGTTTACAAAAGTAGGGGAAAAATACTATCAAAATCATTTTTGAATATTTTGTTTTGCTTCTTGGTGGTTTACATAGTATTTTATTGACAGGTTAGGAAAATATTACCCATGGCCAATATGCAATTCACTTTTTCTCATAAGTTTTCTCCAAGGAGATAATTTTTCATCTTTTATTTTAAACAACTATATATGTATACAACGACTTACGAACGGCACAAAAATGGGAACAAGTAAACAAAAACAAAAAAAAGACTTTTTGAACAGACCTTATAGATTTGAAAACTTTAATTAAAGATATTCTAAGCAAAAAATTGTCATTTTGCTATGGTACACTATACTATATAGAGAGTTCCAAGTTCTGCATACACATTTTACACATTTTAAAGCAAAATTTAGATCCAGCCCTGGATAAAGGGGGACAGAAGGAGGCACAAAGAGGGACAGGGATCAGAGGTAGTACAGAGGGACACAGTGGAGGCAGAGGTAAAAAGTGGTGGCACAGATGGAGACACTGAAGAAACGGGGACAGAGGTGGGACAGAGGTGACACAGTGGGGGGCAGAGGTGGCACAGAGGGGCACACTGTAGGCACAAGGGAACAGAGGTGACACAGAGGGGCACATTGGAGGCACAGGTGGACAGAGTTGGCACAGTGTTCCGTCTTAAGAACCGATTCAGGTTAAGAACGAAACTACAGTCCCTATCTCATTTGTTAACCAGGAACTACCTGTATATTGTTTATAGAATTCATAAGTAACATAAAGATTATAACTATTTTTTAATACCTGGTGGACAAAGACATCTTCCTTGGTGTCATTCCTATGAAGGTAAGAATATGGAGAAGGATATTATCAATTAAGGATGAATTACCAATTGCAATCAATAAAACTTGCAAACTGAACATTGCAAAGAGCAGTGTGAGATCTTTCAATTGAAATCCAGCAGCTTGTTGATTGACAGTGTGTTTCGGAGCGATGGGAAATCATTTGGGAGGCAGGTAAGTGACAGGTGCATGTCTCAATACCACATCAATCAGTACAGATGCAGGATACCACATTGGCTATGGCTGAATTTATTATAATCATTGATTTAGTACTATTATAATTTGACTGAAATGCATTGGTTACTACTTCCCTATCAGTATTCCCAAAGGGGTGATTGATTGTTGGTATGTGCATGGCTAAACTGCAATAAACAGTTTGCTTGGAATAATTACGTTGAATAAAACTTAATGTCCTAACTCCCTCTCTATTTATAGCTTTTAAGCTTTTGAACAGTCAGTAGACAGAAAGCATGATAACTGTCTATTTTATCACTGAGTCAATAAGAAAGTTGCAGTTTGAGGGAGTATTTTTTGTTTAATCATGGTAAGAAAGAGGTAGCCTTGGTTCACACTAGTCACTGCCCTGCATTTTTCAGCTGCTAGTGGCATAACTGCTGGGGGAGCAGGACATGCGGCTGCTGGGGTCCAGAACCAGAAGGTGCCCATTAGGCTTTCCCTCTGACACTCCCATGATAACACCCAGAAGAGTGTGCACGATAGCACTCTACCCATCTCCTCCCATCCACTATACCATGTCCCACTGGTGGTTAAGCTTTCTTCCTATGTTCCAACAGCCTCTCACCAGCACTGGGACAAGGCTGTGTGGAGATGAGGAGAGTGGAATCAAGACAGATGGAAGGAGAGGCCCGCTGTGCACTGTAAATGGTTAATATAAAAATAGTGGCAACACTTCCTTGAATACTCTGCATGAGGGTAAAGGCACTGATGGAGCTACATGGCTACATTTGGGATGTGCAGTGATACTGTAGGGGAATATGGCAATACTGATTTAGACAAAAGAGCTGGGGATCCTCATCAAAGATTTTCTGTAAGGTCCAATTTATTTTAGTCACGCTCCTGACTGCAGCGGAGAAGCACACATGCAGAAAGGGCAGTGGCGTATCTAGAGGGGTTCAGGCATGGCACTTGCCATGTGCGCCACAGCGCTATGGGTACCATGCCTGCCCCTGTGATGCAACACCATGCCTGCCCCGGGGCCTCCCCATCACTCAGACATCAGATTAGTGGAGTGAAGTGTACCGCGTAGGTACTGTGCACCCTCTCTTTCTTCTCCGGTGATCTGAGATCTGTGAGTCATGGAGAGCTCAGTGACACAAATGCAAGCAAGTGGGCTACCTGGAAAGGGGGGGAGGGGAGACTAGGGGGACATATCAAACTAGATCCGAGTGGCCTGCAAGCAATGGGAATTGCCCTAATCCCAGTGAATAGGAGAGGGGGAGACAGACTAAGACTACTGAAACAGCAGGAAAGCCGGTGGATCTACCTGTTGGGGGCCATGGGCCCAGCAGGGCTCAATAGTGAACTTAGCTATGCCCTATTTCTACCCAAATAAATGGTGGCCTCCTTAGGGTGCTCAGGGGAATCACTGCTGACTGGAAAGGGAGAGGGGGATGAGACATACCACCCGGAGACTCTCTACTAAGTAGTGCAATATACCAAAAACAAAAGAACTGTCTGAGATCCCTCTATGATAAACAAGAGATATATATATTTTTTGATAAACCCGTTCTGTACATACCCCTTTTATTTGGATGCACGGGTGAACAATCGAGAGGCAAGTGTTGTGTAAGCTGGAACGCGGTAAAAATGCCGCTTGAACGTGGGCATGACGCTACATCAGTATATCAGAGTTGCCATGGGGATTATCCGCAACGCTAGAAGATGTAAGATGGTGCGCATAGACTACCGCATGCTACGCGGAGCTATGACGCACTAAAGGACTCCCCGCCCTGCAGCTGCTGGATTTAAAAGAATGGGTTGGGTAACCAATGGCAAGCCACGTACACCCTGACGAAGCTCGCAAGTGGGCGGGCGCAAACGCGTCGGTGGGCGGGTCTGAATCACGTGACCTGGAGCGCTCCACTTGGCTGCAAAACTACGCTAGACTGACATGGCATCAGTGGGTGTTCCCCGCTGCCATGCAGCAACGCAGAGCGGGTAGAGCCGTTGCCTGAGGGCCTTACTGTCCTATGGTCGTGACCCAGGTGGTTAACTGTTCTGGAGACATCGCAGTTGCGGTAACCAAACGAGTGGACTACTACCAGTGGTGAGACTATTCTGGACTTACTCATACATATCTAGCTTGCAAGCTGAAGAGGACTCCCTTTTGCCCTTCATGTATATGCACATACTGCTCTCTCCCCCTCTCTGAAGACACCGACAAATTGGTACCGGTACCTTTAGGGGTGTGTGAGTGAGGGGTGCGTGATGTAGGTGCGAAAGGAGATGCGCTCATTACAGGCCAATTTTAATTGATTTTAATTGTTTACCCATTGATGGAGTTGGTGTCACAATAAAGCTATTTTTCTATTTTTGCAAATACCTATGAACTCTCCGACTGTTATTTCTATATTATTATGTACCATTATTTTGGTGGGACTGTTCCCTCAGACTGAGGTGTGGGTTTACTAAATTAAGGTGGCAGTCGAGATCAGGCAAAGTGTGGCATTATTTTTCGGACATATCAAACTACTTACATGGGGGGAAGGGGGGGGGGGGGGGGGGAGTACTTACCGTATACTGAACACCTCTGGCTACCTATACCTACGGAGGATACCTATACTGGAGGGACACCTCCCCTAATATTGGGGAGCCTCTGGCTACATAATACTGGGGAACACATCTGGCTACCTATTAGTACTGGTGGGTTTGGGGGGGGGGGGCACAATTTCAGTGTTTGCCATGCTCAGAAGTGCAGCAGACAACAGGGCAGCACTGGAGTGTTAAAACTCATCCACACAATATTGTGGAGGTACCGCTCTGACATAGTGTGTACCAGGCCCACACAATTTCCCCTTAAAATAATAATTGGAATTGATCATTCTGACACATGCCCATTCACTCGAGTCTTGAGTGATTTCAGTGATGGGTCTGTTTTAGTAACTCCGCCAGTACAAAATGACAAATTACAAAATTTTCTGCTATTTTAAAGCTTACCGATTGATGAATCCGTAGCCATTTCTCACATTGAACCATTTCACAGTACCTTGCACTTTGGTTGCTGCAGAAAAAGAACAGATATAATGACTCACCTCATTAGTTTATTTTCACTTAAGGTTTGTTTTAATGTGCATTTTTTTAAATTTATGACTTTGAGGTACAAATTGCCATTGCAAATAGTCATAGAAAAGTAAACCATCATACAATAGCATGACACTGTGCAGGCTGAGAGTCGAGAGACATTCTGTTTGTCCCCTGCTGATGCTTACACTACTAGTATTTGAAGCCAACCATCTAGTGTATATAGATGCACAGACTGATGTAACCTCATTCAAATACACTGAAATGTGAAGCAGAAGACATAAATGATTTACGTATGGGTCAGTGATCACTGGTCTCCTGCCTAGTCCCTTCCACCTGCAAAGTGCATATACTAAGCATGCCAAGTGTGATCTATGTAGCTACAGTTCCTTCCCAGGATCAGCTGCCAGGACTCCAGTAGTCATCTGCTACCTGCTGGCCACCACCATACCCTCAGATGTTCAGCCTTGTTGTGGTTATGATATAACATAACCTCGAGGTAGGGTTGCCAGGTGTCCGGTTTTAGACCGGACAGTCCGGTTTTTGGCCGCTGTGTCCGGTGCAAAAAGGCATGCTAAACCGGACAATTAAGATGTCCGGTTTTATGCCTTTTCCGGCGGCTGTCAGTATTGACAGCCGCCTGTAGCAGGAGGAGAGCAGCGCAGTGGAGGGAAAGCGGTGGGCAGCGGCGGAGAAGGGGGCCATCTCCCCCCCTTCTCTCACCTTAGATGCTTTCCGTCCCTCGCTGTCTCCTCCGATCTGTGTGTGGCTGACTGGCGGTGGCGCTTGGCAGCGGGCGGGACTTACCTTCCATGTCGCTCCATGCGCCGGCCGGAAGTTCTGGTGCCGCAGCCGCTGCTCTGGTCTGCATCAGACCAGAGTAGTGGCAACTCATCCCGCGCGGCGCCTGCGACGAGACCAGTCACCAGACGGAGGAGACACGGAAGGTAAGTTCCGCCCCTCTGCCAGCCACCGCACACACCGATCGGAGGAGACAGCGAGGGAGGGAGAGGACCCTAAGGTGAGCGAAGGGGGGGAGATGGCCCCCTTCTTCACCGCTCTCCCTCTTCTCTGCGCTGACTGCTTCCCTCCTGGGGGGGGGGGGGGGGGGGGACACACCTGCCTACATATACTGGGCCCATATACACCCTGGCTACATATACTGGGCCCATATACACCCTGGCTACATATACTGGGCCCATATACACCCTGGCTAAATATACTGGGCCCATATACACCCTGGCTACATATACTGGGCCCATATACACCCTGGCTACATATACTGGGCCCATATACACCCTGGCTACATATACTGAGCCCATATACCGCTGGCTATATATACTGGGGACATATTCCCCTGCCTACATATACTGGGGACATATACCTCTGGCTACATATACTGGGCACATATATCCCTGGCTACATATACTGGGGACAACTGGCTGTTTGTCATTATGTGCAGTTACTGGTGAAAAGCTGTCTCTTATTATGTGCATTTACTGGTGAAAAGCTGTCTCTTATGTGCATTTACTGGTGAAAAGCTGTCTCTTATGTGCATTTACTGGTGAAAAGCTGTCTCTTATGTGCATTTAGTGGTGAAAAGATGTCTCTTATGTGCATTTAGTGGTGAAAAGATGTCTCTTATGTGCATTTAGTGGTGAAAAGATGTCTCTTATGTGCATTTAGTGGTAAAAAGCTGTCTCTTATGTGCATTTACTGGTGAAAAGCTGTCTCTTATTATGTGCATTTACTGGTGAAAAGCGGTCTCTTATTATGTGCATTTACTGGTGAAAAGTGGTCTCTTATGTGCATGTACTGGTGAGGACAGTTAGTGACATGGCTATGTACTCTGTAATGTGCTGCAGAAGATGTCAGTGCGATATAAATACTGTAAAAAACATTTTTTTAAAAGCCCATTGCTTAGCCCCACTCTACATAAAAGTGCGCTTCTGACTCCGCCCCTAACTCCAGCCCCTGTCCGGTTTTCTCCATCAGCCAACCTGGCAACCCTACCTCGAGGGGGGATGTCAGAAGATATGGCAGCAGCTCTGTGAAGACGAGAAGGTCTCTGGCTGCAGCAAGGAAAAGTAGCTATGTTAATCACCCCACCCCCACCTCCATGTGCTTTCTACACATGATAGGGTGACCAGGTTCAATGTCAGGGCAGAGGGGAACCATGAAGGGGACAGGGTAAAGGTACCTTGACTTTATATCAGGCAGTGTGTGGGCGGCACAGTAACTGTGTGGTGCCTTATTAAACTAAGATGTTAATCTATACCTGTAACATGCCTCCCAAGTCCCAACTTTTTGAGATGAGAAAGAGGGACACTTAAAGCACACCCTTGTCACGCCCCCTAGTCACTCAAACCATACAGATTTCGTAAGAAAAATATGTTGTTTTATAATTCAAACCACATTGGTCCTTTCTATCCTGGTTCTGGTTTATTTTCCTTCATATTAACATTCTAAAATTAGTAATATATCAATTTAAAGGATGGGAATAAAGTTTAAAGTCAATCAAACACATTTTTTAGTATAGAAATATATATATTTATATAGAAAGAGGGACAAAGTCCTGAAAGAGGGACACATGAGAAGGAAAGAGGGACAGAGGAACAGGGCTCCCAAAGAGGGACTGTCCCTCCGAATGAGGGACAGTTGGGAGCTCAGCTATGCCTGTAATGATGGTAAAGTAGCTACAGTTTGTGTTTAATCCCTGTTCTAATAAATGCTTCTAAACTGTTATTAATGCTTTTGAGGTCTTCCCTTCCTTCTTCCCTCTTTCCTGTGCAATGCCTTATGGCTATAAAGATCTTATCTTGTAAGGAGACATACAAGATAATCAGGACGCCTTGTACACACCATGCAATATCCCGTCAGACAGACAGGTCGAATCGATTACTTCTGACATGTCTGATCTGATTTCCGGTTGTTTTTCTAATTGTTTTTCCGACCACTTTGATACAAAATTGATCCGAAAAACTATCGGAAATCAGATCGAACCTGTCAGAAATGATCGATTTGACCTGTCTATCTGACAGGAAATTGCATGGTGTGTACCAGGCATAAGAATAAAGCCCCATACACAAGCTCGATTGATATACCTATCCCTCTGGCGACGCAGCTGGGCTGTGGCTGCACAGACATGAAGTGAGCCTATAGACTGACATTGTGTTCTGTTGAAATGCCTCAGAAGACTTTATTCTAGCATGTGTACGGGCCTTAAAAAGCTAATGAAGGCACTGTCATTCATCCAATAAAATGGCACACATCTGCTCCAAAGTGCACCAGATGAACCAGATGGACTTCCAGAATTCTGGTTAGTTAGATACACTGCTGCTCCTGATAAGTCCATCGCAATTTGAACCAAGACTTGAGGCTAGTATACATGATGCTAATTCTTGTCAGCCTGACAGGTCTAATTGATAATTCCTGGCTTGTCCAATTTGCTCCCGATTGAGAGCAGGATTGATTTTCAAATCACTACTGCACAAAATCGATCCCGTTCTCATCTGGGAGCAGATCAGACATGCCGGAAATTATCCATTCGACTCATCAGTTTATTCACAATTCAGCATGAGTACACTTTAGGTTGATTCACTATAACAAATAGCGTACCTTATCAGAGTTAGCATGCCTTATCAGTGACGCATAACGAGCGCTAAGAACGTATACCTGCTAATTGGCAATGACGAGAGTTCCACTCGTCCTGCCCTGAGCCCCTGCGGGTCCAATCTCTTTAAATGAAATGATTCCCGCACTTTGATTGGCTCAATAGGCTGCCTATCACTTGGCAGGAAACTTGACAGGCAGCCTATTGGGCTAATCAAAGTGCAGGGATAATGTCCTTTAAAGTGACTGGACTCGCAGGGGCTCAGGGCAGGACGAGTGGAGCGAGCGCTTGCTATGCTACTCTGATAAGGCATGGTAACTCTTATAAGGCATGTTAACTCTTAAAAGGCATGTTAACTCTGATAAGGCACACTATTTATTATAGTGAATCAACCCCTAAACCTTTAAAGGGAATCTAAACTGAGAAGGATATGGATTTTTCCTTTTAAAATAATACCTGTTGCCTGACTCTCCTTCTGATCCTGTGTCTCTAATACTTTTAGCCACAGCCACCCAACAAGCATGCAGATCAGGTGCTCTGACTGAAGTCAGACTGGATTAGCTGCATGCTTGTTTCAGGTGTGTGATTCAGCCACTACTGCAGCCAAAGAGATCAGCAGGACTGCCAGGCAACTGGTATTGTTTAAAAGGAAACATCCATATCCCTCTCAGTTAAGGTTCCCTTTAAGAACCTACTCTTGTGTTATCCTCTCCAGTGATGTATACGGTACATCCTCCTGCTTGTATAAGGAATTCACTAACCATCTCCTTATGACATACTGTAAGTTCATAAAAAATAATGTTCCTACCTGCCTGCAGGTATGCAGTGCACACTAAATTAAATGTTTCAAAGAACAAAGTAGAAAGTTGCTAAAACCCAACAGTTCCTGGCTAATTGAGAGCTGCAGGGCATGCCTGGTCAGCCATTTAAAGTTAATGGCAACTTGGGGGAAAAAAAAAATCAGATGCTTACCTAAGTAGAGGAAAGGCTCTGGGTCATTTAGAGCCTTCCCGCTCCTCTGTCCCCTAGTTGCAGCGCTCCCCCATTTGCATCCCCCGGCGGAGGCTTAAGAAGTCTTTAGGAGCTGAGTGCTCCCGAAGACTGGCGGCTCTGTACTGTGACTGCATGAGCGTGTGAGAGAGCGTGTGAGAGAGCATGCTCGCGCAGGTGCTTTATGGAGCCGCCCGTCTTCGGGAGCACTTGGGCTTCTAAAGCCTTCCGAGACCTCCTTCAGTGACGGAAAGCAGTATTTGACCAATTTAGTCGAATACTGCTAGGGAGCCAAAACTGGAACGAGGGATTCGTGAAAGGAGAGGAAGCTCTATAGGATCCAGAGCCTTTCCTCTCCTTGGGTAAGTATCTGTTTGATTTTTTTAACAGGTTCCCATTTACTTTAAAGAGACTGTGGAATAATGATGAGCAAAATATCCAGAAGAAAATGCAGCACAAAAGGGTCGCTAACCAATTAAAAGTCAACTGACCTATTAATCAGCTGCTGGCCAAAAAATCTGCAGACCCAATACCCAGCTAGCCCATATTCCTATCTCTAATATAAAATAAGGACACTGGTTGCAGATAAGAGACCCCAAACCATCAATGCTGCTCAGGGGTAATACCCACCAATGCATTCTAAGGAAAAGCACATGAAGACGAATAGGAAAAGCAAACTGCTCAAACCAGATAAGTTCATGTCTATGTAGAAAGGTTTTGGGGTTTCACATAGTAGGTTTGCACTCCTGGAGCACGTAGGTGATAAGAGAGCAGAGAGAGGCCAGGAGCCCAATGGTGCAGTACCGTTAGTTTAGAAGTAATTGTAAGTATATGCTTTTATACTCACAGGGATGGTTTGCAGATACCTGTAACCACCGTAGAGGCTTGTGGGGAATAAATCGACCCCGCTCAGCTTTCCAGGTCCTGCTGGATGTTGGATGGTTGCTCTCCTAAATACACTTTTGGGTAAAACTAGTACCTCCAAGGGAGGTCTTACTGGAAATTTGTCTGGATGTAGGTGCCCAGAATATTATAAAATGATTTTTTAATGGCATAAACATCTCTGTTTTCTCTTACCTCTCCAGAATATAGGATTCCAGTTTAAATGGAAAATGTGTTATTCAAAACACAACGCGTTTCATGGGTCCTAGCCCACTTCCTCAGGTCAATACACAGTGCCTTGTAACAGTGTGCATAGCGTATGGACACCCCTCAATATCTCTAGAGGCGCCCATACTCTATGCACACTGTTACAAGGCACTGTGTATTGACCTGAGGAAGAGGGCCAGTACCAGCAAAACGCATTGTCTATCTGTGTTTTGAATAACACATTTTCCAGTTGAACTGGTGTCCTATGTTCTGGAGTGGTAAAAGAATACATCTCTTTTGTATGATTTTTATGCCAACAGAAAACTATTAATTAATATACTGAGTGCCTCCATTCCCACAATTTTCCTGTCTATGTAGGGCTGAATGCTGAAAAAACTGGTGCTACTGAAGTTTGAGGCTTGTCAGGAGATAACTCTAAAGTGTTAGCATATTTGAAGGTACAAGTAAAGTGCTTACTTTGATGTAGCTGCAGGAACAGGAAAAGGCCTCACAATAAAAAAAAGATTAAAAAAAAAAACATTTAAGAAAAATCCTGATCTTCAGATAATAGCTGAGTAAATTGGTCTGTGCTGTTGAATAAGAAATATAAAGGATTTTTAAACTCTAATACACAGCAGGAACTCTAGTCACATAATCTGGGAGCAGATGAACAGATGTAGCATCAGCAGGGACAGAAATAGACCATGACAGGTTTTTTAGTGGAGAACGTGCAGGAGTGACACGAGGAAAGGGAGTACAAACTTCTGAAGGACTTTAATACATAGTTCACATATACTACTGTTACTTACCCAGTACTTTCCTCTCGATATCACCTGTAATGGGGGGAGCAGCACTTGGTTCTCCCCCTGCAGCCTTGGGTTTGGGTTCTTCTGTTGGTACCTCACTCATGGCTGAAGCTTCTTGGTTCCCTTTGATTCCCTGCTAATTGATGTTCGGAGATTAGGGGGGAGAGGCAGGGAGGATCTCAGATGGTATCTCGAGGGATCTCAATCCTCGACTTAGCTTGTTCTCTTCTTCTCCTCACTGATCTTACTGCCCTAAAAATGGCCTTGCAGGACCTTTTATACGGAGGGGCATTCCACTCCCCCTCCTGAGTTAAAGAGACAACTGCAGGGTTACTCACACTGTAGCTTACTTATAGCCCATGCAGGTTTCACTGGTCATTTAATTGCAGTATATTTTAAACCTGAAATCTTTTGGAAACTGTCATGAAGATTGCGCTAAGCACAATGATATACAATAAACTACCAAACTATATCATGCCATTAGGCGCAGTAATCGTATGGAACGTTGTTTCATTTCTCTGCAACATAATTTACATGTTGTATCAGTATCCTGAGGAGGCGGGGCAACATGTGAAACAGCTGTCGACACAGGTGGCCTTTTAATCCTGTTGTAATTTCTTGCCATGTTCCAATAAAGTATTTTTGTATCGAGTTCAGAAATCCATTGATCTTCATTTTTACTAATAGTTATTATTCACAACACTATTGCCTTGTGGCACTAGAATTCCAGGTATGAATTGCTGCCATCGTATCTGCATGGAGTTTGTATGTGCTCCCTGTGTTTGGAGTATTCCCCTACAACTCCCTAAAAAAAAAAACATAGCGATAGGTTAACCACTTGCCGACCGCGCACTCATAACGCGCGTCGGCAAAGTGGCAGCTGCAGGACCACCGGCTGCAGGCTAATTAATCAGGAAGCAGCCGCTCGCGCGAGCGGCTGCTTCCTGTCAATTCACGGCGGGGGGCTCCGTGAATAGCCTGCGGGCCGCCGATCGTGGCTCGCAGGCTAAATGTAAACACAAGCGGAAATAATCTGCTTTGTTTACATTGTACGGCGCTGCTGCGCAGCAGCGCCGTAAGGCAGATCGGCAATCCCCGGCCAATCAGCGGCCGGGGATCGCCGCCATGTGACAGGGGACGTCCTGTCACAGGCTGCACAGGACGGATAGCGTCCTGTGCAGCCCCGATCACCAGGGCTGCCAGGTAGGAGAGGGGGAAGCGGAATTTCGCCGCGGAGGGGGGCTTTGAGGTGCCCCCCCCGCCAGCCACACGCAGGCAGCAGAGATCGGACCCCCCCAGCACATCATCCCCCTAGTGGGGAAAAAAGGGGGGTGATCTGATCTCTCTGCCTGGTGTTTGATCTGTGCTGGGGGCTGTAGAGCCCACCCAGCACAGATCACATAATTCAACGCTGGTCCTTAAGGGGGGTAAAGGGTGGGTCCTCAAGTGGTTAAATTTGTCATCTGTATTATAAGAGAAAGATTTGAAATCCAATTTCTAGGTCTAGATCTAAAATGACCATCTTATAGTTGATCAGTGTCACTTTTAGGGTGAAATCAAGCCTCTGTAGCTAAAAAGCCTGTTTAGAGATTTTGAGCACATGGCGCGTACACACGCACTATAACCGTAGCCTGTAGGGATCATGACATGATACCTAGGGTGACGGTTCTGGCTAGGGCTGAATTTACCATAAGGCACTGTAGGCACGGGCCTACAGGCGCCTGATGATGGAAAGGCGGCTCACTCCCCACCCCCAGTGCCTCCCTCTCTCCTTCCCTAGAGTCCTGATAAGAGTGTATATGAGAGATTTCTCGCCCAGCTCTCTGCATTTCACTGACGAGATCTCCCTTCAGTCGGGGGCACCTCTAGCTACTTAATACTGAAGATAGCGCTGGATACCTAATACTAAGGGACACCTGTAGCTATGATGGACAAGGGAAGTAAGGGAGAAGTGACAGCTGGGCCAGCCAGCCACTTGCGGTGCGGTTCGGCAGGGGTTTGTAGGCTCATGGAGGGTGAAGTCTAGGGTGCCAGCCAGGACATCTGTGCCTATAGGCTCCTGTGATATAAATCCGGGCCTGGTTCTTGCTATGCGGGCATAGAAGATGAATTCCTCTGAGACAGCCAAGTGCCGCACAGAGTTGCTATGTGCAGGGGTGGACAGACAGCTAGCTAGACAGATAGCTAGAAATCATCGGGCCAAACTCCTCTGCCGCAAACTCCAGCACAGTAGTCACGGTCACGATCTGCCACCAACCCCTGATACTAAGTCCACCGCTGGAATCACAGACACTACCACTAGCCGGAGTTCATCTATACTGTTGGCACTGCCAGAGCTGCAAATTACATTTTGTCCCATGGTGGCACCTAAATCCTCAGATACCCCTTTGGTGTGAATGCCAGGCGTCACATTTAGAGGAAACCAAGCTCCATTCATCACCAGGAAAAAACATCCCTACAGTGAAGCGTGGTGGTGGCAGCATCATGCTGTGGGAATGTTTTTCAGCGGCAGGAACTGGGAGACTAGGCAGGATAAAGGGAAAGATGACTGTAGCAATGTACAGAAACGTCCTGAATGAAAACCTGATGCAGAGCTCTTTTGAACTCAGAGTGGGGCGACGGTTCATCTTTCAGCATAGCAACGACCCTGAGCACACAGCCAAGATATCAAAGGAGTGGCTTCAGGATAACTCTAAGAATGTCCTTGAGTGGCCCGGCCGGAGCCCAGACTTGAATACATTCACTGGAGAGATCTCAAAATGGCTGTGCTCCAACACTTCCCCTCCGTCCTGATGGAGTTTGAAAGGTATTGTGAAGAATAATGGGTGAATCTTGTGGCTTCATATTCAAAAAGACTTGAGGCTGTAATTGCTACCAAAGATGCATCCACAAAGTATCGAGCAAAGGCTGAGAATACTTATGTACATGTGATCTCTCAGTTTTTTTATTTCCAATACATTTACCAAAATCTCAAGATAACTTTTTTTACGTTGTCATTATGGGGTGTTGTGTGTAGAATTCTGAAGAAAAAAATTAAATGACTATTTTTTGGGCTAAAAGACTCACTTTTTCTCCCCAAAAGTGGGGGAAAAAAGTTACTACATTGTATAGTCCAAATGCAGGGAGTTCCTGACTTGTGAATGCCTGCCAATATGAACCTCCAACCTGCTGCAATGTCGGGACTCCCTGTACTGTGCCCATGCAGAGGAGGACACAGGGACAAATGAAGGACACAGGGACAAACGGAGGACACAAAGGGGTATATAGTAGCAAACTAGTAGGACACAAGGGGGCATAAGGGGAACAGAGGAAGAAACAAGAGGTACAAGGGGACATAAGATACAAAGGGGCATAATCCACTAGATGCCCCTCCACCAAGGATGCACCAGGTTTAGTATATTTTTCCCCTGGTTTTGTCCTCTAAACCTAGGTGTGTCTTATGGTCAGGAGTGTCTTATTGTCCAAAAAATACGATAATCCCATTTTGGAATAGAACATAACAAAATGTCGAAAAAGTGAATACTTTTCAGATGATATAAATACATATCTATAGATATATAGATAGATAATACACATACACACACACTGAGGCAGATAGGACTTCAAAACACTTTTGACCTGGAGAGCAAAGATGCTGAATACATTTAGTTTTTTTTAACTCTGTCTTATAAATAGGTTGCTTGGTGTTTAATCATCCCAGCTGGTGGATTTCAATAGGCATTTGCCACAAGTCTGTGGAAAGAAGTCGTAACAGATCTGTCTGTCCTGTGTTTAGTCACACACCACACTGACCTGTCACTGCCTGTTGTTTTTAATGAGGGCTCTAATGTTCATGTCTCTCATGACAATCACTAGATCTTACCCAAGCAAGCCTCTGCAATATCAGGTTATTCAGCATGCACACACAATTAAAGAGAACCAGTCATAAATCTACTCTGATAGGATATAACAGAACTTTCACCAACAAGGAACTTCATTTTTTTTTCTTCCATGATCACAAGTTCAGGAGTGGCTCTGTTGATCTATTTGGCTGCATTAGTGTTTGAATAACACCAGAAACCAGCATGCAGCTAATCTTGTCAGATTTGCCAATACTGTAATATCAGAAACACCTGATCTGCATATGCTTGTTCAAAGTCAGTGGCTAAAGTGTTAAGGTGCGTACACACGTTGGACCGACACAACCTACCAGTTGTCAAGTACTGACAGAGTTATTTTGAATATTTTCTTGCTTTCTGGTAGCTTATTTTATTGACAAGTTTAAAAATATCACCTAGGAGAAAACTTGGGAGAGAAAGGTAATCGCATATGGCCCTTGCAATTATTTTTTTTCTCCTGCATTTTCTCCTAGGACATAATTTTTCATTTTCTGTTTAAAATCATTTTTCAACACTTTGCAATTGAAAAAACATCAAAAAGTAGGTGAACGAGTACTACAGAAATTAGTTAGGTATTTAATTGACAAGTTGATAATTTCACCTAGGAGAAAAAGACATGTGAAAAAGTGAATTGCATATGGCCCCTGGGCCCATATGAACCTCACTTTTTCTCCTGAGTTTTCACCTAGGTGATACTTTTAAACCTGACAATAAAATGCCCTTTAAAGAGAATCTGTACTGAGAAAATCTTACATAAATAAAAGTACCAGCCTGTTTGTTGTCTTCTCCTAGCCCCCTCTGTGACATTTTCACTGCTCTTGCTGCTTTCTTGGTGATAAAATCACAGTTTTATACATTGTTTTTGTAAACAATGAAGATGGCCGCCAAACAGGAAATACATAATCAGAGCAGGTGCCTGTTTGCAGAGGCTCCTCCCAAAAGTGACTTGACTGCCGTAATGTTTCTCCCACTTGTTGCCTTGGCTGCTTGTCTGGGCGTTGAACTGATCTTTCTGCACTCACAGCTGTTCACAAGGTCACAGACACGCTGGCTGTGAGCAGAGACCTGTCTGTAAGGGATAAACAAAGCACACACACAGAGACTGCATGGGGCGTGGAGGAGGTGTGCATAACTCCTCCCAATCACAGCAAAAGGCAGTGCATTCCTCTCTGCCTCGACAAACCTTGACAAAGGAAGATTAGATATATTACAGAGACAGTCCAACTAGAAAAGGGTGCAGTAAGCCAGAGCACATTAGAACAGGTATAGGAATTTATAGGATAGAAGAAATACGGCTGAACATTTTGTTACAGAGTCTCTTTAAGCCACCAGAAAGCAAGAAGATGCTCAAAAAAATTTTGATATAACTTTTTCACCTATATTTTGGTAATATTTTAGTTAAAAAGTGCTGGAAAGTTATTTTAAACCGAAGATAAAAAAAATCATCTCCCACAAGGAAACTCAGGTGAAAAAGTGAATTGCATAAATCCTCTGGTGTCTAATGCCTAATTCCTTATACAGTTCCCTGGTGTCTAGTGATCCTCCTTACCCTATACAATCTCCTGGTATCTAGTGGCTCCCTCTCTCCCCTATACAAGTTCCCTGGTATCTAGTGCCCCCCCTCCCCTATTCAGTTCCCTAGTGATCTAGGGCTTCACCTCCAATATAGCTTTCTTGGTGATCTAGAGTGGGCCAAACATAATGCAAAGTAGGGAAACCACTTGAGGACCAAATTTGATGGCTCTGCTGGCCTGATTTGGGCCAGAGTTTGACATATATGGACTATTACTACTGTGTGACTAGCAGGAATGGGAAGAGAAAATACTGTATAGCAATGCAATAAATACTACAACAATCATTGAGGAATGTGGGGACAAATCAATGGGTCATCTCAACGTCATAAATCCATATAAACTGTCAGGAAATAAGACCACTATAACCAGTTCAGCCTATCTGGACAAGTAAGTTCGTCCAGATAGGTTCTGCTGCCGCCGCGTGGTGTGCGCGATCGGGCGCACGCTCCCACCGCCCACCCCCCGATCAGTGAATGGGAATAGAATTCCCATTCACCGATCTAACTTCCCCGCAGAAAAACCAACGCTTTCTAGTGAGAGAGCGCGGTATTTCTGCCCACCAGGAAACTTCTCAGTGTTCTTTAGTTCCTGGATGCGAGATCGTTCGCATCCAGGACTTTGACTGTGGCTATCTTGTGGCCAAATAGTAAACTGCACCCACATACATTTTTCAATAAGCAATTATCCTATTTTACATTTAAAATTGACTGTTTCCCTCCCACACCAAAAATTACTCACATTTTTTATTAAGAAAAAAAAAATACAATAAAAACAAAAACATAAATAGTTACCCAAGGGTCTGAACTTTTTAAATATGCATGTCAAGAGAGTATGTTATTATATTATTTTAAATTATACGCTTATAAGTAGTGATGGACGCAAATTGAAAAAATGCACCTTTATTTCTAAATAAAATATCGGCACCATAAATTGTGATAGGGACATCATTTAAACGGTGTAATAACCGGGACAGATGGGCAAATAAAATACATGAGTTTTAATTACGGTAGCATATATTAATTTCAAACTATAATGGCCAAAAACTGAGAAATAATGAATTTTTTTCATTTCTTTCTTAATCTTCCCGTTAAAATGGATTTAGAAAAAAATAATTCTTAGCAAAAATGTAGCACCCAAAGAAAGCCTAATTAGTGGTGGAAAAAACAAGACATAGATCAATTCATTGTGATAAGTAGCAATAAAGTTATTGGTGAATGAATGGGAGGTGAACGTTGCTCGGATGCATGAGATTTTCAGCACTGCAGTGCTGAACCGGATAAGAATTGTGAATGACAGAATGTGTTGATAGCAAATTAGCTCTTTATTTATATTACCAAAGAATATAACAGCACACATTTAATGTGTATTTTAATTTTAAAACACACAAGATGTCACGATAAAAAATACTGGTACAAATTACATTGCAGACATTGTGGCAATTCTGGCTTAAATGATATCCTCGGCAGCTCAGAACCCAGAGCACATTAATAAGGCAGTGTCAGGCGCTCAAACCCACTAAGAGAGCAGTTTCCATTTATCCTAGTGCCTCTAACAGTATAATTATATGGTACTATTTTTCATAAAATATGCAAATCATTTTAGTCTGTGGCGGTAACACAGTCCAGGCAGCCCTGGATTTCCATAAAAGTGGTGGGGTGGGTGGATCTCCTCTGCAGGGTCCTTACAGACGGGACTTCTGGGGAACTGGTCCCAACCATTTTTCACCTAAAAGGAAGCAAAAGCAAACTGTCAGAATGGAAGATTGTCATATTCTTCTCATGACCGTTGCTTTTTCAAGTCTCAGGGATAGACTGACATTGCAAAAATGGTGCCAGAAAGTAAGTGGACCTGAACTCTTGCACAGGACAGAAGGAAAACAGAGACATGCACTCTGTATGTATTTAGAGTTTAGCCTGTCTAATCCCCCCTTATCTGTGACTAAGCACAAGTTGCAATTTGATCCCTCCGCTGTATCAGCTGACTGCCACAGCAGAGAGCTTATTTGTAAACACAGGATGTTAACAAAATGTCTGGTTCCATTAAAGCAGGAAGTAGACAGATTTATTGCAGGATTTGTAGCAGCTGTAACAACACAATGTTTTTTCTTTAAAGGTTATTATGCTGTTGCTTATCTTTTAGAGCAGAGGGACGTTTTGAGTTCAGGTCCGCTTTGATCTCCTCTTATCAAAACATACTACGCTTCATGAGCCACACATCACACAATTATATTATAATATCAACCCCCAATTTATGGTGGACCTCAACTTAGAGGAGTCATGTGACCCTAACTGTGAAGACTGCACCACTGCTTCTCACCCTCAAACTCTACCACACAGTGTCCAGATCCCACCCTCATGTTCTGGCCACGCCTCCATCTTATACAGCTAAGCTTTAGGCATTGGTTGCATTTGAGTCACATATCTGAAACAAGCACGCAGCAAGTGGAGTCAGACCAGAATCAAATATCTGATCTGCATGCTCATTCTGGGCCAGGTACCTGGAAGGAAGTATTAAAAGTAGAGCATCAGCACAGAACTGGCATCGTTTATTAGAGAATGAAGCTGGCAGCTACTGTATTCCTCGGACTTCAGATTCCCTTTAAGTGGCAGGCCAGCTGCACCCCATACTACAATCACTGGTAGCAAATCACTGAAATACTCACAGCTGCCCCCTCCCCGCCTCCCCACCAAAAAAAAAATTAGTAGGGAGAGGTTAGTGGCTGCAACAGCAACATCCTGCATCCAACCAACAGCCCAATGCGCTCTCTCAAGAGGAACTGCAGCAAGAAGCAGCCATGATCTCAACCAGAATCCCCATCGCTGAAGCCTCCTGGAGATGTAGTGAGTATTTAGTATTTAGGAGAAAGGTTTTATAGAGAGTAACAGAATTGCACTTTTATAACCTGCAGATACATTTCTAAAAAAAAAAAATGAAAATCCAAATGTGCTGCAGTAGACAACCTTCCTTTACACTTGGCACAGATGGGCAGGTGGCACAGTGATGTAGTGTACTGGGTAGCTATAGGTGGCACAGATACTGAAAGCCCAGCAGCAAAGCTTGCAATCATTGTGACATGTGGCTAGACTTGGGGCGGTTTGGGAAAAAGCACCCAATTTAATACGGGCACCTCTAGGCAAAAGCCTACAATCATGGCACCTACAATGCTAGGTACACACAATACAATTTTCGGACAAATTTACTGTCAGGTCGATTATTTTAGACACGTCCGATCTGATTACCGATTGATTTTCCGATTATTTTTCTGTAAATCAGTAAATCTGTCAGAAAATTGTATAGTGTGTATCCAGCATTAGTAGAATCCCATGGTTGACACAACCACTTTATTAAAGCCCATTTTATACTCACCCAGCTGATGTGCCAATAATTCAAAGCGATCTGATCCAAAATACAGCTGCGGTTTGTCATTTATGTGTGCAACGACAGCAGGCATGCCAAACACCTGCAAATAAAGCACAACACAGAGTAGCATACACCACATTCTAGAGATATTGTGGCATTTGTTGTTTGCCTGGCATGACAATTCCTGCATTCACATGGGTACGCTTACCCCATACTCCAATGCCCTCTCCGTGGCCTGCTTCAGCTTCTCCTTTATCTCCGGGGAGGAAATTGCAGCCAGGGCCTTCTTAGCTTCATCCTCCGGCATCCCTGCTTTTTTTGCAGCCTAATAGAAACATACAGTTAATTACAGCAAAAAAAAAAAAAAATGTACGGTATATTATAATCAATATCATCTTCACACCACTGCAGCAAATACAATGACAAAAAGAGACCAAACTGATTGTTGTGCAATCCGGAAGTTTCTTCAGTCCAGGCCAAACAGGAGCATCAGAAATACTTTCCAGTTTGCATCATCGATCTACCCATTGTGGAACTAAACATTATACTGATAGCAATGCCAGTGCTGCCCTATCTGCTGCTGGGGGGGGGGGGGGGGGGGATGTTTCAATTAAAATCAATAGCACTCAGTCACACTAATGTGGTGAAGGAACGGCACATAAAACATTTGGCCAGAAGCATTTTGACAAGTTGCCCCATTCAGCTGCCTAACTTGGCAGATCGCTGATGAAAAAAAGAACCAGTGTCAAAAAACACCTGTATGGAAGAAGAGAGACATGAATGACCATTTCGGGAGACAAGCAAACTGCTTAGCAGACAAAAGGGCAGCAGTTAGAGGACAACTGAAGCAAGAGGGATATGAAAGTTGCCATATGTATTTCCTTTAAAAGCAATACCAGTTACCTGGCTAGCCTGCTGATCCTCTGCCTCTAATACTCTTAGCCCTAGACCCTGAAAAACCATATACAGATCAGGTGTACACTTGTAGTTATTTTTTGAGGTAGTGGTCTTTTGAGCAGAGTGAGGCGAGCATTACCCAAGCTATGAAATACTCAGATTACAGAAAAGGGTCAGCTGATGGGAGAAGCATCAGGAGAGATGCCAGGAATAATAGTCCTGCAGATTTATGTACAACTTGTATAACAGTCCCTGCTCAGTTCCTTGTAAGTACTGCCTTGGCAGTAGGTAAAAATAATTTATAAAACTAAAATGGTAGTAAACCTTAAAGTTTACCCGAGATGGTTCACTGGCCCTTTTTTATACTTACCTGGGGATTCCTACAGCCCCATGAAAACTGTGGCCTCCCTAGTTGTCACCCTTGGCCCCTCCGTTCTGGTGCGAAGACTCCCGGTAATTCGCAAAGTTGCTGCCAGTTGTGGGCTTCTGTGCATGCACAGCTCGGCCGCGCACACGATCCTGTCCCCAGGAAGCATTCTGCTCCAGAAGGCTCCATGACGTGGGAGCGCAACGAGGGTTGTGCGTGCGGCTACACATGCGCACAGGGTCGTGACTGCCCGGATTACCGGGAGTCTTAGTGCCAGAACGGAGGGGCCAAGGGCGACGACGAGGGAGGCCACGGTTTTCATGGGGCTGGAGGAAGCCCCAGGTAAGTATAAAAAAGGGCCAGTGTACCATCTCAGGTACACTTTCAAGTGTATTTGAGATGAGTGGAACCACTGGATTTTTACTTACCTGGGGCTTCCTCAAGCCCGAAGTAGTCTGTTAGTTCCCACAGTGTCCTCCAGTCCCCATCCATTCTGCTGCTGTCAGGGGCTGAACACCTACTCGATTGCGATGCCGCGGTGGGTGCGTTCAGCGGCTGCACAGTTACAAGCCTTAACTAAGCGTGCAGGCACAGAATGCTCCCGGCTATGGGATAGCGATCTCGGAAGGGCGTGGTCTGGAACTGCTCCTGCCAGTAGGCCTTGGGATCGCAGACTCGGACATTGAGGAAGCTGATGGACTACAGGGGCTTGAAAAAATCCCAGGCAAGTAAAAACCCACTAGTTCCCCCCTTTACCTTTACCTTAAACAACTGATGCTTTTATTGCCCAAGTTATGGAACCAATATAATCATCCCCAAATTGTTGCTGCGCCCTTCATTCTTCTGAAAGGGCTTCTCAGAGGCCCTCTCTGTTTCTAGCCTCGACTTTATCATGCTAGCCAATAGCCAGGACTACCAGGCTGCTCTTGCAATTTTGCCCCCACCAGTGCAGTTGGGAAGCAATCATATGGGTGGTTGATGGTGGGCCAGATGCTAGTCAAAGAGAGCAAGCAATGGTGAAAAGGGCTATAGGGAAGGACCAGGAATTCCATTGCAGTGGAAATAAGGAAAACCCATCACCACGGACCTATAACTAAAGTGTGCTCAAAGCACGTGTAGCCAACTAGTGGTCCCTCCCTGCCTGGTATGTTTCTTTTATTACAAGAGCAGATGTTTAGCCTCATGAAAGGGAAGCTTCCCTCCCAGAAACGCGTTGCAAATAAAATATATACTTCACAAACACAGTCATAGCCGTGTCTTACTTCCACTTTCACACCCCGCAGCAATTCCTCTACTCATACTTGCTGCTTGCAACCTGCTTAGTGCCAAGTCGCATTGCTGCGCAGGGGGAAAACCGCAGAATGCAGCTGTGTGCAGCCAGTTAGAGCAGGCACCAGCTTCATGAGGACCCTCATCTGAGTACAGCAGGAGCCCTAAAAAAGCTTCATGCCTTGTCCACAGCGAGAGGGACAAAGCTTTACTGCTAAAAACCCAGTACGGGCTTACCAGCCACCAATTCAGGTGAGGTTACTCCTCAGCCAGTCCATAAACGCATCTGACACCACTGAGTGCACTCCTTCATTTATTTATTTTCTTGTCACCCCTATTGCCAGATCCTCCCACCACCAGAGTGGCCCACAAAGTGGAACCAATACCAACCACACACCCTACCCATAGACAACTGACTTTGAGCACTCCTTTTGCAATCCACCAAAAGTCACTTGTCCTACTCCACACATTACAGACTGAAATACCTGGGTGAAATCTAAGGCTATATGCTCTACATAAGACAATCCCATTCACACAGAGATTTCCACCACTTGGGGGCGCACTGTTATTCAGATGTTAGCAGGGGTTGATTAAGAATAGTGAGGTAACTAATATACAAGGATACTCCGGCTCACAAACTTGTCACTCTATAAACATAATACAAGATCAAAACACTGACATAATTACAGGAAGTGGCATAAACAACAAACACAACAATAAATAATACCTCCAAAATGCTCTGAGGTTCTGTAATATCTTTATCCTATTAAAAACAAAACAAAACAGCAGAGTATTATTATACAAGAAAACGAAACCTGCCTATTACAACATAGAGATATACAATCAGAGACATGCCTGAATCAGCACCCACCTCAGACCAGATCCGCATCCACAGCTCCCTTGAAACTGGTTCCAGGAACTCAGGATGTGATATCTGGATGGCAGTGATGAAACGCATGGCAGAGAGACTCCCTGTAATACAGACAGTGTTACGGATACAAGTGGAGTGTGAAGGAAATCATCTACATGTATTAGGCACAATACAAATGTATGCTGCAATACAGTTCTAATAACTACATTTATGACTTAAAGTGGAACTGTAGTGAAAATAAAAAACAACATTGCTTATGGTTTACAATATTAATTTATAGAATATTTAGACAGTGTTTGCCCGTTGTAAAATCTTTACTCTCCCTGATTTACATTCTAAAATGTATCACTGGTGACATCTTCAGTTCTGCCAGGTGATCTGTACGGAATGTTCGTTACTGAAAGTTCTATGCACAGAGGAAGATATTGCTTGCTTGGCAGTTGGAAAAAAAAAAGCCATTGTTTCCCAGAATGCAACGAGGCTCCTAGACAGTCAGGACCATGGTCATGACATCACACAGTAGGAGGGGTCCCTGATCTTCTATTTGAGAAAAGATAGATTTCTTGTAGGAAAGGGGATATCAGCTACTTAATGAGATAAAATTAAATCCTGGGTTAAAGTTCCTCTTTTATAATTATATAACAGTTACTAACGCTGGCCAAAGAAGGGGTGGTTCTAGAAGGAACTAATACATGGACGATTTACCTTGCAGTTGTCAAACATGGATTATTTACAAGATAATGGGAAATGCAAAGGACTCTTTAAAGGACATAATCTTTTATTTGATCCCATCTAGCACATAAACACTTATCAAGATAAATCATTTCTAATTTGCAGGCAGAAATGATCAATGTCATGCCCATTTCAGCTGCCCAAATTACCCTCACAAACATTGATACTGAGGATAAGGCTTGCTGTTAACAATTCTAAATCTTCCCTTTGAGGATGTCTCCCTCTAATGGACAGAATGGCAAAGTGTTTTTATTGACCACCCGTAAAGTGCACACAAAGTGCTACCTTCTTATATACAGTATGTGCACACTTTGTTTATTGGTTATTAACTATGGTTCTGTATAACACTATGACCCATATGCAATTAACTTTTTCTCCTAGGAGATAATTTTCAACTTCTCTTTAAATTAAAGTCAGTGCATCACAAGGGTGCTAGCCTAACGGGGAAGAATGTATGCAGTGCGTTATAAAGCATTTATTGTGCGTTGCATTGACATGTTTTGCATCGCGCTACACCAGACCCCGTGTAAATTGGCCTTCAAGGTGCCCACTAATGATTCAATCTTTATTGTACAATCTTGCAACTTTGATGTAATATAAGGGGGACTACCTAAAGCAGCCATTCAAAGTATATTCACTCAGTTTACCCTTCTTTTACATAGATTTTGGTAAAATTGGACAATCAAGATTGTCTCATCAGTGGGCAGCTTAAAGCGCAATATAACCCTGCATTTCAACTTTGCTCTAAAACATTATTTACAGTATATTATATGCAACCAGCATTTTTTTTTTCTAGACCAGCATTGGAAGGGTTACACAGAGCTTTAAAATTTCTGGAGATTTCTGCAGACGCATCCGAAGCTGACATTGATACATTTTGTTTACATAAATGTATCTAAGTGTTGAATGTGACTCACTCTCTCTCACTGAGAAGGAGCTGGAGGAAAGCCAAAGAGTGTGTAACATTTCTCAATAGATACATTTGACTAAATAGAATGTAACAATCTGAACTTCTGCATATCTCTCCAAGGAACTTTAAACCTATGTGTTTAACCCTTCCAATGCTAGTCTATTAAAAAAAAAATAGCTTTTTGCATATAATATGCTGTAAATAATGTTTTAGAGCAAAGTTGAAATGCAGGGTTATATTCCGCTTTAAGGTTCAGTTCAGACAGACAAGTGTGAAGTTGGTGTTACCACTTCCCAAGCTCCTCGTTTCAGCCACTGACAACTATGTTTGTGGCTGTGCAAAACGGCAGACATAAAAACCACTACCCATTCCTACGATGGTACGCAGGTAAAGGCCTTAGGGGTGGGTGAAGCTATTGCCCAGCAAGGTTTTGTCAAAAGCTTGACAAATGCTTGCTATGAGGGTTGAGCAGTGGAAAGGTTCTCTTTTCACACAAATGTCAGTGAACTGCTCCATATTTGAACAGCATAACTCGTACAGAGCCAGGAAGGGGGTGGGTGGACCTATTGTTGCTGCAGTTGAGATGGAGGAAGAGATAGTTTTTTTGGGGGGGGAGGGGGGGGGGATCAGTGGCCACCTAATCCTCACCATCCTTCTTTGCTATTTGATATTACTCATTGTCTCACTTCACTCACTGATGTTTTCTGGTTAGGAACGTTTTAATTACCATATGTGCTCGAGTATAAACCGACCCCCTCCCCCCAACTTTTCCCTAAAAAAACAAGAGCAAACAAACAAAAAGTATAAGTCGGGGGTGGGGGGTGTTTGTGTGTGGCGGAAATGCCACAACAGCAGAGAGTTCACCCACCAGCCACCAACAACCAGGTGTCTAGCCATTAATATTGTATGCAAAAGTTCCATTATACTCAGCATTTGAAGGATACTGCAAAGCTGAAGAGCTGCATATAGCAAAAGCTCACACACGACCATATGAAATGAATAAATACATATTTTACATGCATATAGTGGGGGCACTCGGGAGGGGGGGGGGGCGAGGTAGCCAAAGTGTAGTGACTCGAGTATAAGCCGGGCCAAGACACTTTTGGGCCCAAAAACTTGGCTTATACAAGTATATACGGTACATAATATCTGCATGGTCTTTTGGAATGCTCTTTGTGCTTTTTGATGTGAGATATATACACATTTGTTTCCTATAAAGTATAAATCTCTATACATTTTGAAAGTTTTTGGTACACATTAAAGCGGACCCAAACCAAACATTTTTTTAATTCAAAATATTTAGTTGCACTACTCTGACACAAAGAAATAAACACTCCTTCAAGCCTATGAGCATTTCAGTGCATGCATTTCACCCTTCTCTCTTCATAAACTAGGGTTATACAGGTGGCAGCCATTACTTCTGAGCTTAGTAGGAGGTTTTAGATTAGGGGTGCATTTGTCATCAGCTACCGTCCCTCACAGGGGCATCGTCTATGTGAAATCTCACACAAGCTGAGACCACCTCCCCTGTGACATCATCAGTAGCAGCCTGTGTTTTGTTTTTGTTTTTTATCCCCTCCACCAGTCTGCCGGATTCTGTCCCGGCAATATGAAAGGAAGGGAGGGGTTCCTCCAATAAATGTAAAATATTTTATATTTGTCATCATGCAGCTGAAAAAAGGCTGCCATTTATTATTATAATTTAGAAAATCGATTTTATTTCTGAAATCTTGTATTTTTAATTTAACTTTAACTTATTACTTAATTTTTGATCCGGAACTTTTTGTCCCGTTTCCTTTCACCGCATATTTATATATACATAGATTACTCTTGCCAAAGCATTGGCTATGTAGATGAATACTTCAGTTACTCAGAAATGTATAATCATATGAGGTAATTTGTTTATCAGGGAAATTTGCCACGTGGTATTTTAGTGATTATCTGGATGGGTCTATAAACATATTATTATTGTTCATGCCACTTGTGTCGCATTTTTTGATACTTCATTGTTGCCCATTCTGATTTATTGCTGTTCCCCTAGACTCCACCTTCAGGTTGATTTTTTAAATTGTTTTTATATTGGACTTTGAATTGCTTAATAAAGTATGAATTTATAATTTGCCATAATTATTTGGTATGGCGCTTTTTTTCTTTAGCTGCTCTCCTGTATATATTTTGATGTTTAACTCTTTAGCACATTACTTATATTATTTACTGTATATTCTGGCATATGAGACTACTTTTTAACCCTTGAAAATCTTATGAACAGTCAGGGGTCATCTTATACGCCGGGTGTCATTGATGCTGGGTGATACGCCCTATCCTGGTCCCACCTCTCAGATCTCGCTGCTGAGGACTGTAGTGAAGCGGCGCAGGCGCACATGTGCAAGATATGAGAGGCAGAGAAGGAGGTAAATAGGATACAAGGGCGGGCCAGACAGGTGAATGAGGCGCGTTTTATGGGCACAGCGAGATCTAATCTTCCATACCGCTCTGATAAACAGGGAGAGCTGACCAATCCGTTTGGATTGGTCAACTCTCCCTAACCGGCCAATCCCCTGTATAGTGTTAAATACTGGGTACCTTATACAGTACAGCACCAGTATCTGTTCATACATAGCATCAGTATATGATGTTTTTTAAATGTTTATTTGGTGTGCGTTAGAAGAGGGGTAGTTTTATACGGCGAGTATATCCCAAACTATGTTTTAACTGGTAAAGTTGGGGGGTTGTCTTATACGCCCAGTCTTCTTATACGTCGGAATATACAGTATTTCCTTTTGGATTTATTCAGTATGATGCTGGTCTCACCTAAGGGCCCGTTTCCACTTGCGCGGTTTCCGCGCCGAGTCCGCAGAGTTTCCCCGCAGGCAAATCTCGGGGGGAAACTCTGCCATAGGGAGTAATAGAGCCGCC
Organism: Hyperolius riggenbachi; assembly: GCF_040937935.1. Classification (NCBI taxonomy): domain Eukaryota; kingdom Metazoa; phylum Chordata; class Amphibia; order Anura; family Hyperoliidae; genus Hyperolius; species Hyperolius riggenbachi. The sequence goes on from NC_090655.1 coordinate 79,896,458, forward strand.
GGCCGAATTGCTTGCGCCAGCGATTCGGCCGGCTTTTCCATGCAAAGTTGTGCGGGAATCTGCGAATCCCATAGCCATGCATGGCACGGCTGATGGGATTCGTCTGCGTACCCGCAGACCTGGAAGTGTCTCGTAGATGCGTGCGGCACAAGTGGAAATGGGCCCTTAGTGCTTGTGGAGGAAGGAAGAGAACCAGCAATCCTGTCATGAACATGAGAGAATCGCCTTAAAGTGGCACTATAGTGACATAGAATGTACAGCGCATCTGGAAAATATTCACAGCGCATCACTTTTTCCACATTTTGTAATGTTATAGCCTTAATCCAAAATGGATTCAACTCATTTTTTTCATCAAAATTCTTCAAGCAACACCCCATAATGACAACGTTTAAAAAAAGTTTAATATTTTTGCAAATTTATTTAAAAAAAACAAACAAACAAACAAAATGAGAAAATACATGTACATACAGTAAGTATCCATAGACTTTGCCATGCAGCTCAAAATTGAGCTCAGGCGCATCCTGTTACCCCTCATCATCCTTGAGATGTTTCTGCAGCTTAATTGGAATCCACCTGTGGTAAATTCAGTTGATTGGACACGATTTGGAAAGACACACACCTGTCAATATAAGGTCCCACAGTTGACAGTTCATGGGCCTGATTAAGGCCCCGTTCACACTGCACGCGTTTCCAGCCGCGTTTTGGAAACGCGTGCAGGTGGCCGACACGCACGACATCAGACATTGCATAGAGTGCAATGTCTGATGTTCACACTGCATGCGTTCCGGACCTGTGCGGTCCGGGAACGCATGCTGCACACATTTTTTGTAAAAACGCATGGCTGTCCCATTCACTTTTTAGTGATGGGATCAGCCACGCAACGCATACGAACGCGGATGGCGTGCGTTCGTACGCGTTGCGGTCCGCATGTGTTGCGGTCTGCGTTCTGCAGTCTGAACGGGGCTTCACAAAGCGGTGCTAACAGTTAGCACCGTGGTGAAAAGCCCTTTATGACGCCTAAACTCTGTTTAGGCATGATAAGTTTAGGTGTGATAAGTTTAGGTGTGATAAGTTTAAGCATGATAAGTTTAGGTGTGATAAGTTTTTAGGCGTGATAAGTTTAAGCACCAACTGGGTTAGCACCGCAGTGCACAGCTGATCAAAAGTTTTGCGCTAGCAAAGTCTGGTGCATAGAATTTAATGGCGCTGCTTTGCATGCGGGACTTTGCGCGCGATCTAAACTTATCTAAACGTATCATGCCTAAACTTATCATGCCTAAACTGAGTTTAGGCATGATAAAAATGGTTATCACGCCTAAAGTCTTTAATAGCGTTATCACCGCTTTGTGAATCGAGCCCTTCATGTCAGAGCACAAACCAAGCATGAAGTCAAAGGAATTGTCTGTAGACCAAATCTGGGGAATGTTACAGAAAAATTTCTGCTGCTTTGAAGGTCCGAATGAGCAGTGACCTCCATCGTAAGTGGAAGAGGTTTAATGGGAATCGGAGTTGAAAATAAACTTATGAGATAATGATTTGTATGTGTAGTACAGCTAAGAAATAGAATGTTAGTAGCACAGGTATGAGTCTCCTATTGTTTCCAGTAGAGGAAGAGTTAAAGGGATACTTTAGGGGGGTCCGGGGAAAATGAGTTGAGCTTACCCGAGGCTTCTAATGGTCCCCCGCAGACATCCTGTGCCCGTGCAGCCACTCACCGATGCTTCAGCCCCACCTCCGGTTCACTTCTGGAATTTTAAACTTTAAAGTCTAAAAAACCACTGCGCCTGCGTTGCCGTGTCCTCGATCCCGCTGACGTCACCAGGAGCATACTGCGCAGGCCCAGTATGGTCTGTGTCTGCACAGTACGCTCCTGGTGACATCAGCGGGATTGAGGACATGGCAACGCAGGCGCAATGGTTTTCCGACTTTAAAGTCTGAAATTCCAGAAGTGAACCGGAGGCGGGGCTGGACCATTGGTGAGTGGCTGCGCGGGCACAGGATGTGTGCGGGGGACCATTAGAAGCCCCGGGTAAGTTCAACTCATTTTCCCCCGACCCCCTACAGTATCCATTTAAGATACTTCAGTTATCTATGCAGAAAAGCTTCTCTGACTAATTTAGTCAGAGAGCAATGTTATTTTCTGAAGCACTTATCTCAACCTGTGTTCTCATTGTTTGTTTATTTAAGGTTTTGCTGCCAGGGAGTTCAAAGGTTCATTAGCTCTGCTCTGTTTCATCATTTAAAATATATATTCTTAAACAGAAAATATTAGGGAATGCTGCAATTTTATAGAAAAACGGCTATATAACTGAGAATAAAAGTATGAGACTCTTTCTTTGCTACTAATGTTCTATGAATTATCCGTATTATACATACAATTCATTATATCATAAGGGTTTTTTTCCACTTCAGTGACACTTTAAAGGAAAACTTAAGTCAAATATAAAAAAAATGACATTTACTCACTTGGGGCATCCCTCAGCCCCCCCGAAGCTGGATGGTGCCCTCGCAGCCCCGCTCCGATTGTCCTGTCCCCACCGGCGGCTACTTCCGGGTTCGGCGACAGCCGCCGACAGGCTGGAAACGCGGCTGATTTTCCACGTTCCCAGCTGCTATATCACCCTCTATGCTGCTATAGCGTATAACATATACGCTATAGCAGCATAGAGGGTAATTTAGCGGCTGGGAACGTGGAAAATCAGCTGCGTTCCCAGCCTGTCGGCGGCTGTCGCCGAACCCGGAAGTAGCCGCCGGCGGGGACAGGACAATCGGAGCGGGGCTGCGAGGGCACCCTCCAGCTTCGGGGGGCTGAGGGATGCCCCGGGTGATTAAAAATCATTTTTATATTTGACTTAAATTTTCCTTTAAAGCCACCAGGATTCTTACTAGAGTTGGCCGGCCATCTAAACTGAGCAATCAAGGGCCTTAGTTAGGGAGGTGACCAAGAATCCGATGGTCACTCTGTCAAAGTTCCAGAGGTCCTTTTGTGGAGAGAGGAGAACCTTCCAAAAGGACAACTATCTCTGCAGCAATCCACCAATCAAGCGAGTGGCCAGACGGAAGCTACTCTTTAGTAAAAGGCACATGGCAGTAGGGCTGCACGATATATCGATTTAAAATAGAAATGGCCATTTGCGGCAAGACGCTTTCCTAATCGTCAAAGTGACAATTTTTTTCATTTGTACAATTTTAAGCGTGTGGGCTTCTTACGTGTACTATTTTAATCGTTCCATGCGTAAAATTGTTTGTGTTGGCCGCGTGGCATGCTTCCTCCTTCCGGCCGGAAGGAGTCCGAGTGGTAATAAGTAGTGTAATGCGGCCAGCACATTGCTTGTGGAGGAGAAGGTTCTGCACATCTCCTGTTCTGCACTTACACCCCATCTCCCGTGGTCACAGTGCACTGTACATTTGCTCACTGCCCAGGATCTGCTAACTCTCCACTATCCTGTCGAGCAAACAACTTGGATCACCACCACTGCTCACTAAGTGACCACTGCCCAGGATCTGCTGTGGTACTCCGCTTTGCATTTATTAATAGCTGCTATTTGTTTTGATAAATTCACAATGCAGTAAAATTATAAACATGACAGAAAATGGCATCATACTATCAATGTGATAGTATGATGTCATTTTCTGTCAATGCATGTTTGTAAATGTTGCTGTACATGTACATGTGAATTTAATGTTAAAGCTTGATTTGAAGAAGATCGTGAAAAAAAATTAAAAATGCAATTTTTTTACAGGAAAAAAAAAATATTGCAATTCAATTTTTTCCTAAAATCGTGCAGGCTTACATGGCAGCCCGCCTGGAGTTTGTCAAAAGGCACCTGAAAGGCTCTCAGACCATGAGAAACAAAATTCTCCAGTCTAATGGAGACAATGATTGTAACCCAAGCTTCCAACCCTCGACAGCTTTTTGCTACCTTCAATTCCCTCCTCAACCCCACTCCTCCCCCTCCCAGCTCCTCCCTCTCAGCCAATGACCTTGCCAACCACTTCACCACTAAAATTGCAACAATACGCAATGAAATTTCCCTCCTCCATCCCTCCCTTACCAATGCGTCTCAGGTTGTCCCCTTGCCTTCCCTCCCAGCGGCTCCCTTGTCTCATCCACCCCTCGCCTCTTTTGCTCCTGCCACCATTGATGAAGTCAGCCTGCTGCTAGTGGCTTCCCCCCCCCCACATCCTCTCCCTGTGATCCGGTACCCGCGAATACTCTTCGTCCCCACTTCTCTGACCTGGCCCCAGTCCTCACCTCCTTGTTCAATCTCTCCCTTTCCACAGGCATCTTCCCCAAAGCATTCAAACAGGCCACTGTGCTTCCCCTGCTGAAAAAACCCTCACTCGACCCATCCCTACCCTCAAACTACCGCCCAATCTCCCTCCTTCCCTATGCTTCTAAACTCCTCGAACGCCTAGTCCACCAGCGCATTACCCAATACATCAACACCAATGCCCTACTTGACCCCCTACAGTCTGGATTCCGACCTGCGCACTCAACTGAAACAGCCCTCGCCAAGGTGGTCAACGACCTTACCCTTGCCAAGGCCAAAGGCAGTTATTCCATCCTGCTCCTCCTTGACCTCTCTGCAGCATTTGACACTGTTGACCACTCCCTCCTCCTCCAATCACTACAGTCCATGGGCATCCATGGGCTTGCCTTGGCCTGGATCTCCTCCTACCTATCCAATCGCTCCTTCACCACTTCCTTCAATGGCTCCTCCTCAACTCCTGCCCCCCTTTCAGTTGGGGTCCCCCAGGGCTCTGTTCTAGGCCCCCTTCTTTTCTCCATATACACTTCCTCAATTGGCAAGCTTATCTCCTCCCTGGGCTTCAATTACCACCTTTATGCAGATGACACTCAGATTTACCTCCATACCCCCGATCTCTCAGCCACCACCATAAACAAGGTCTCCTCGTGTCTCTCAGCAATTTCCTCCTGGATGTCAGCTAGGTCCCTAAAGCTTAACCTAGACAAAACTGAGCTCCTGATCCTTCCACCCCATGCTGCTGCACCCATCCCAGGTTTCCACCTCACAATCGACAACACAACCATTCTCCCTACCTCCCAGGCCTGCTGCCTGGGTGTCACCTTGGACTCTGACCTCTCCTTCATCCCACACATCCAAAACATCACAAGAGCCTGCAATTTCCACCTCCGTAATATCTCCAAGATCCGCCCATTCTTAACCCCGGACACGACCAAACTGCTCATCCATGCCCTCATCATCTCCCGCCTTGATTACTGTAACTCACTCCTTTCTGGCCTCCCCCTGAAACGCACTGCCCCCCTTCAATCAGTGATGAACGCGGCTGCAAGACTCATCCATTCTTCGCACCGCTCTGCATCCACATCTCCCCTTTGTGAATCCCTGCACTGGCTCCCTATCCGTCTCAGGATAAGTTTCAAGATTCTATGCCTGGCGTATAAATCTGTGCACAAAACATGCCCTACCTACATCTCGCAGCTTGTTCACAAGTATACACCAGGTCGCCCCCTCCGTTCCTCCAACGACCTTCGCCTCACCACCCCGCGCATTTCACACTCCCATGCCCGCCTGCAGGATTTCTCAAGAGCTGCCCCCACCCTCTGGAATGCCCTTCCACCACCCATCAGACTTGCTCCCTCTTTCAACACATTCAAGCAAGCCCTCAAAACCCACCTCTTTATGATGGCCTACCCACCTCCTACCACACAGTAACTCTCTAAGGAATATTTAACAGCCCCCCCTAGTGTTTCCACCCCTCCCTTTAGATTGTAAGCCTCTGGCAGGGTCCTCCACTCCCTAGTGTAATCTACAGGATCATGTGCTCCTGTCCTATGACAGCCTGTACTTGTATTACTGGGCCTACCTAACCAGCCCATATTGCATGATCATGTATTTTGTACAATTTGTATGTATAACTTTGTTCTATGTGTATAACCCTATGTATGTCATCCTTGTATCATTGTATATATTTATTGTCCAGCGCTGCGTAATATGTTGGCGCTTTATAAATACAATAAATAATAATAATAATAATAATAATAATAATCATTAAAGCGACTCCGAGCAGTGCAGAAAATATGGAAAGATGCATATCATTTTAAAGCTCTCTTTCTCCTCTTTCCAATGATATATAAACCACCACCCTACGTCTTTTAGTTTTCGCTATTTTCGCGATTGAAATTGCCGCGGCCGCGATTTCGATCGCGAAAATAGAGAAAACTAAAAGGTGTAGGGCAACGATTTAGGTGTCATCAGAAAGAGGAGAAAGAGAGCTTTAAAATGATATCCATCAAGCCATAGTTATATTGTATTACACAGGACGACACTTTCCCCAGTGTCAGCAGCTCCATTCTGCTGAATGCAGCTGCTGACTTTGACAAAAAGTCGCCCTGTGTAATACAATATAACTATGGAAAGATGGATATCATTTTAAAGCTCTCTTTCTCCTCTTTCTGACGACACCTAAATCGTTGCCCTACGCCTTTTAGTTTTCTCTATTTTCGCGATCGAATACGCGGCCGCGGCAATTTCAATCGCGAAAATAGCGAAAACTAAAAGGCGTAGGGTGGTGGTTTATATATCATTGGAAAGAGGAGAAAGAGAGCTTTAAAATGATGTGCATCTTTCCATAGTTTCTGCACTGCTCGGAGTCCCTTTAAACTCTGGTGTGAATGCCAGGCGTGATGTTTGGAGAGAACCAGGCACCACTCATCACATGGCTAATACCATCCCTAGAGTACAGCATGGTGATGGCATAGGTGTGTTAAGCTTGTGGCATCATATTCAGAAAGACTTGAAGCTGTAATTGCTGCCAAATGTGCATCAACAAAATACTGAGCAAAGGCTGTGAATACTTATGTACATGTGATTTTTTTTAATAGTATTTTATACTATTGGGAATTTGAGCGGCAGCAGGGTGAGCCCTAATTCATCTCACTCTGCACCCAACTCACCAGCAGTGTATACATGCCTGCGCCCCTGTACTGTGTCCCCTCATTTTCCCTGGTGATCCAGTTGTCCCCCTACCCCTTAAAACGATCCCTGGTGATATAATGGAAACCAGCTCCCCCTTATAGTTTGGCATGGAGGTCTAAAGGCTTTTCCTGGGGTCTGGGATCGTTTGGTTCCCCTCACCTTTATATATTATTACATGGCAGTCTAGTGGTCCCCTCTTCTCTGTATAGCTTTTCCTGGAAGTCTAGTTGTCCCACCCATCCCATTTATAGGATTCCCACTTACCTCTCTGCATTCCTGCACTGATCTTGTGGCTTGTATTAAGACTTGCCTCCCCTATCTTGGCTGGGACTAAATACATGCAAGTACAGTAGGCCAGCTGTTGTATGGGCCAAAGGAGAGCTATGACCATTGCAGGAAGGGGAGAGAGGTGGGAGGATACTTACCAGCATTGCTTCCTGCTGTCAGTCTCTGCAGAGAGAGAAGGGGAGTGGGGAAATCAGACCCAAACGTAAAATACCCTAGTTATTCCCAATGGCACCCCACTGGGGGATGAGCACAGGTTCCTGCTAACAAGTGAGCTGTGCTCACCTGCCCCGCGGAACAGTAGTTACATTCACACAAGAAAGGATAGCTGTTGCTCATCAAGCTTTTGGACCAGTCAGATTTTAGACCGATTTATGTGCATGTGTTCACTCTAATGGAAGAAACCTGACAGTGCTTCAGCATGAATCTTAGGTTCATAAGCATGAAATATTTGCTTAAAGGGAGGGAAGAGAAAGAAAGCCCATAACAACAGCACCACTCAAGAATAAGCAAAAATTTATTGATACATAATTACAATACTTATTAGGACATTTGTTGAATATTCAAATAAATAAAAACACTAAAAACAGACCACATATTTCCATAAACAGCCGCAAAACAATCCTGCCAAATGAATGGTGTGTCCATACACATATATATATATATATATATATATATATATACACAATTGCGTGCATAGACCACTGAATCACATATGTGTGTAGGTCTAATGATAATGAATAAATAAATAAATAGATGAATATACCTTTGTGGGCATCAATAAGAACCCATCAATGGTTGAACCCGGGTTCAGTAAAGTGCAAAAGTGAAAAAACTTGTAGTACAAAGAAAAAATCACATGAATGACATATATCATACAGTGCAATACAATACAAGTGCAAAATAGCAAATTGGCTGCAAAAACAGTTAAACAATAATTATCTTGGAGCAGCCTATGTGAAAGTGCATGAGAGGATGTGCGCAAGGAAGATACTTAGCCCAGGGAGCAATGGAGAAAAAGACCAGGCAGTGCGGCTGAAGATGGACAGAAGGATCCCCTCAGGACATTCCCAGCAGCTCCGCGGGGGTGACGCCCGCGGAGCTGCTGGGAATGTCCTGAGGGGATCCTTCTGTCCATCTTCAGCCGCACTGCCTGGTCTTTTTCTCCATTGCTCCCTGGGCTAAGTATCTTCCTTGCGCACATCCTCTCATGCACTTTCACATAGGCTGCTCCAAGATAATTATTGTTTAACTGTTTTTGCAGCCAATTTGCTATTTTGCACTTGTATTGTATTGCACTGTATGATATATGTCATTCATGTGATTTTTTCTTTGTACTACAAGTTTTTTCACGTTTGCACTTTACTGAACCCGGGTTCAACCATTGATGGGCTCTTATTGATGCCCACAAAGGTATATTCATCTATTTATTTATTTATTCATTATCATTAGACCTACACACATATGTGATTCAGTGGTCTATGCACGCAATTGTGTATATATATATATATATATGTGTATGGACACACCATTCATTTGGCAGGATTGTTTTGCGGCTGTTTATGGAAATATGTGGTCTGTTTTTAGTGTTTTTATTTATTTGAATATTCAACAAATGTCCTAATAAGTATTGTAATTATGTATCAATAAATTTTTGCTTATTCTTGAGTGGTGCTGTTATGGGCTTTCTTTCTCTTCCCTCCCTTTAAATATCTTTTTGGGCCCTAGCACACTCATTATTAATATATATTGCTTAGTGTTGCGGACATTATCCTTCATGAAATATTTGCTTGCTTTCTAACTGGTATCGGTAAATTAGGGACCCTTTCTACTGAGGAAACCTTAATGCTGGTGAAAGGGTCCGGAATGGAGTTGCATGCAATCCATTTTAGAAGCCAATATCCTCCATTTTTGAAACCTATTTTTATCGCTTCTAGTGTTCCAGCTTGTTGCGAGTGTTTTAAGTGCTGAGGTTAAACGATTGTACAACAATTCTATCCTTCTGTGAAATCTAGGGGGCAGTGCGAACACAAATTATTATTATTTAGTACTTATATAGTGCCGACATCTTCCACAGCGCTGCACAGAGTTTATTGTCTTGTCACTTAACTGTCCCTCAGAGGGGCTCACAATCTAATCCCATCCTAACACATTAAGTCCCATACACACGTCGGATTTTTGCGAACGACCCGTCGTTTGAACGTTCCGTCGTTCGCACGTCAAATCCAGCGTATGTACAGACTATCGTTCGGGTGATAAGACTGGTTTTCCGGGCGGATCGCTGAAAACCAGTCTTATCACCCGAACGACAGTCTGTACACACGCCGGATTTGACGTGCGAACGACGGAACGTTCAAACGACGGGTCGTTCGCAAAAATCCGACGTGTGTATGGGCCTTAAGTCATATGTCTATCTATTGTGTAGTGCAGTGTACGTATTGCAGTCTAGGGCAAATTTAGGAGAAAGCCAATTAACCACTTGAGGACCTAGGGCTTTACCCCCCTTAAGGACCGGCCACTTTTTTTTCCATTCAGACCACTGCAGCTTTCACGGTTTATTGCTCGCTCATACAACCTACCACCTAAATGAATTTTGGCTCCTTTTCTTGTCACTAATAAAGCTTTCTTTTGGTGCTATTTGATGGCTCCTGCGATTTTTACTTTTTATTATATTCATCAAAAAAGACACGAATTTTGGCAAAAAAAATTATTTTTTTAACTTTCTGTGCTGACATTTTTCAAATAAAGTAAAATTTCTGTATACATGCAGCGCGAAAAATGTGGACAAACATGTTTTTGATTAAAAAAAACCCATTCAGTGTATATTTATTGGTTTGGGTAAAAGTTATAGTGTTTACAAACTATGGTGCAAAAAGTGAATTTTCCCATTTTCAAGCATCTCTGACTTTTCTGACCCCCTGTCATGTTTCATGAGGGGCTAGAATTCCAGGATAGTATAAATACCCCCCAAATGACCCCATTTTGGAAAGAAGACATCCCAAAGTATTCACTGAGAGGCATAGTGAGTTCATAGAAGATATTAATTTTTGTCACAAGTAAGCGGAAAATGACACTTTGTGACAAAAAAAAAAAAAAAAAAAGTTTTCATTTCTTCTAACTTGCGACAAAAAAAAAATGAAATCTGCCACGGACTCACCATGCCCCTCTCTGAATACCTTGAAGTGTCTATTTTCCAAAATGGGGTCATTTGTGGGGTGTGTTTACTGTCCTGACATTTTGGGGGTGCTAAATTGTAAGCACCCCTGTAAAGCCTAAAGGTGCTCATTGAACTTTGGACCCCTTAGCGCAGTTAGGCTGCAAAAAAGTGCCACACATGTGGTATTGCCGTACTCAGGAGAAGTAGTATAATGTGTTTTGGGGTGTATTTTTACACATACCGATGCTGGGTGGGAGAAATATCTCTGTAAATGACAATTTTTTAATTTTTTTTTTACACACAATTGTCCATTTATAGAGATCTTTCTCCCACTCAGCATGGGTATGTGTAAAAATACAACCCAAAACACATTATACTACTTCTCGGAAGACACCCCAAGGTATTCCGTTAGTAGTACGGTGAGTTCATAGAAGATTTTATTTTTTGTCACAAGTTAGCGGAAAATGACACTTTGTGAAAAAAAAACAATTAAAATCAATTTCCGCTAACTTGTGGCAAAAAATTAAATCTTCTATGAACTCACCGTACTACTAACAGAATACCTTGGGGTGTCTTCTTTCTAAAATGGAGTCATTTGTGGGGTTCCTATACTGTCCTGGCATTTTAGGGGCCCTAAACCGTGAGGAGTAGTCTTGAAACCAACAATGTCGCAAAATGACCTGTGAAATCCTAAAGGTACTCATTGGACTTTGGGCCCCTTAGCGTACTTAGGGTGTAAAAACGTGCCACATATGTGGTATCGCCGTACTCGGGAGAAGTAGTATAATGTGTTTTGGGGTGTATTTTTACACATACCCATGCTGGGTGGGAGAAATACCTCTGTAAATGACAATCTTTTGATTTTTTTTTACACACAATTGTCCATTTACAGAGAGATTTCTCCCACCCAGCATGGGTATGTGTAAAAATACACCCCAAAACACATTATACTACTTCTCCTGAGTACGGCGATACCACATGTGACACTTTTTTGCAGCCTAGGTGCGCTAAGGTGTCCAACGTCCTAATCACAGGTCATTTTGAGGCATTTGTTTTCTAGACTACGCCTCAAGGTTTAGGGCCTCTAAAATGCCAGGGCAGTATAGGAACCCCACAAGTGACCCCATTTTAGAAAGAAGACACCCCAAGGTATTCCGTTAGGTGTATGGCGAGTTCATAGAAGATTTTATTTTTTGTCACAAGTTAGTGAAAAATGACACTGTGGAAAAAAAAAAAAAAAAAAAAACAATTTCCGCTAACTTTTGACAAAAAATAAAATCTTCTATGAACTCGTCATACACCTAACAGAATACATTGGGGTGTCTTTTTTCTAAAATGGGGTCAGTTTGTGGGGTTCCTATACCGCCCTGGCATTTTACGGGCCCAAAACCGTGAGTAGTCTGGAAACCAAATGTCTCAAAATGACTGTTCAGGGGTATAAGCATCTGAAAATTTTGATGACAGGTGGTCTATGAGGGGGCGAATTTTGTGGAACCGGTCATAAGCAGGGTGGCCTTTTAGATGACAGGTTGTATTGGGCCTGATCTGATGGATAGGAGTGCTAGGAGGTGATTGATGGGTGTGTCAGGGGGTGGTTAGAGGGGAAAATAGATGCAATCAATGCACTGGGGAGGTGATCGGAAGGGGGTCTGAGGGGGATCTGAGGGTTTGGCCGAGTGATCAGGAGCCCACACGGCGAAAATTAGGGCCTGATCTGATGGGTAGGTGTGCTAGGGGGTGACAGGAGGTGATTGATGGGTGTCTCAAGGTGTGATTAGATGGGGGAATAAATGCAAGCAATGCACTGGCGAGGTGATCAGGGCTGGGGTCTGAGGGCGTTCTGAGGGTATGGGCGGGTGATTGAGTGCCGTAGGGGCAGATAGGGGTCTAATCTGATGGGTAGCAGTGACAGGGGTGATTGATGGGTAATTAGTGGGTGTTTGGAGGAGAGAATAGATGTAAACACTGCACTTGGGAGGTGATCTGATGTCGGATCTGCGGGCGATCTATTGGTGTGGGTGGGTGATCAGATTGCCCGCAAGGGGCAGGTTAGGGGCTGATTGATGGGTGGCAGTGACAGGGGGTGATTGATGGGTGGCAGTGACAGGGGGTGATTGATGGGTGATCAGTGGTTTATTACAGGGAAGGACAGATGTAAATAATGCCCTGGCGAATTGATAAGGGGGGGTCTGAGGGCAATCTGAGCGTGTAGGCGGGTGATTGGGTGCCCGTAAAGGGGCAGATTAGGGTCTGAGCTGATGGGTAACAGTGACAGGTGGTGATAGGGGGTGATTGATGGGTAATTAGTGGGTGTTTAGAGGAGAGAATAGATGTAAACACTGCGCTTGGGTGGTGATCTGATGGCGATCTATTGGTGTGGGTGGGTGATCAGATTGCCCGCAAGGGGCAGGTTAGGGGCTGATTGATGGGTGGCAGTGACAGGGGGTGATTGCTGGGTGATTGACAGGTGATCAGGGGGGATAGATGCATACAGTACACAGGGGGGGGGGTGATCAGGAGGGGGCAGGGGGCAAGGGGAGGGGTAAAAAAAATAGCGTTGACAGATAGTGACAGGGAGTGATTGATGGGTGATTAGGGGGGTGATTGGGTGTAAACATGGGTCTGGGGGGTGGGCAGGGGGGGTCCTGAGGGGTGCTGTGGGCGATCTGGGGCGGGGGGGGGGGTGGGAAATCAGTGTGCTTGGTGCAGACTAGGGTGGCTGCAGCCTGCCCTGGTGGTCCCTCGGACACTGGGACCACGGGGCAGGAGGCAGCCTGTATAATACACTTTGTAAACATTACAAAGTGTATTATACACTTTGTATGCGGCGATCGTCTATGTAACATCCCGCCGGCGCTTCCGTATGGCCGGCGGGATGTTGCGGCGGGTGAGCGGCGACAGGCGGAGGATCGCGTCACGGATGACGCGATCGCTCCGCCCATGCCCCTACAAGGACCGCCGCCATTTGTCTATACGGCGGTCCTTGCGGGGTCCACTTCCCGGCCGCCATTTGTCAATACGGCGGTCGGGAAGTGGTTAACTTATCTGTATGTTTTGGGATGTAATCTTACTAATATTATAAATGCAAAAGTTTGGATGTTTGTTACTCAATCACGCAACAATGACTGAAAGGATTTGAATGAAATTTAGCACACACATAGTACATTACCTGGAATAACATATAGGATACTTTGTATTCCCATAACCAAAAAGTGGGTGGAGACAAATACAAATTTCACTGGGAAAATGTAAACTGCAGCCATTCTAACACTGTTTATGACAGGGTTCTCAAACTTTGCACAGTCGGTCACTGGGTGACTGGGATTAATATTCAGAAAAGTGGGTGGAGCCTACAAAAGCCAATCAAAATTCACCTATTGATTTTCAAGGGGAATATTTATTTGCTGCCATTCTTGCACTGTTAATAGCACAAGCCTCAAACCTGGTACAGTTGGTCATTGGATGACTGGGGTTCAAATTCAGAAAAGAGTGTGGAGCCACATCCAATCAGATACCCGTGTAACGCCGCGCCATTAGCTAGTATATTATATTTCCATCCTCAAGTAGCTAATATAGCTAACAGATATTTCATAGTATTAGAGGTTTGTGTTTGAAGGGATTACAGCACAACTAAACTGGATAATATTAAACTACAAAGACCAATGGTAGCAATAAAGCGCAGCAGTGAAGGACTTACCTTTTTTAATAACAACCTCAAAGAAATCGCTGGGTTGTTTTAGAGGCACTTGGTAAAACTCCGCCATTCTCCCCAGATCCTGTGTCATGTATTGCCCTTTCTTAGGAACCATTGCAGGAGGCTTATTACCTGATAATGTAAAAAAAAAAAAAAAAATGTAAGTACAGTCTGCATAAAAGAACATAATCACTGCATGATCTATCCACTACAAAAAAAGAAAACCTTCTGCAAATATTAACAGTGACTTTGTACTGGACAAATACATGAGCACAGGCAGACAGCCGCAGTTTAAAAAAAAAGAACAGGAAGCGTTTAACCCATTAGCAGCCAAATAAAGTAAAACTTTATTTGGCTGCAGGGCTGGATTTTTCCTGCCGCTGGGAAAGTGTGCTATCCCAGCCTGGCAGGCTCGGCTGGGTACGTGGCGGCAGGGAGCTCTCATACATACCTGTCTGGACGGCTGGATCAGCTTCTTCTTCCTCCACCACGGCAGCGACATACTGGTGCTGGAAGAGGGGCGATGGAACTGGGTCTTCTCGGTTTCTAAGACATGTGATCGGGATCCAGGAGACCTTATCACCGTTACAGTGCCGCCTGGTGGTAAAATAGGAGATGATTCCACCACCCCTCTTCCACCACCGGGGGCACTGTAACATTGACACAGTCTCCTAGATCCCGATCACATGTCCTATCATGTGATCAGTTGAGACCAGGACTCAGAAGACCTGCCCGGAGCAGGTAAATATAACCTCTTACTCCCACGCACTAGTTTGGCTACACTAGGAAGACAAATAAAGGCTGCCACAAGCAGCTTTAAATTATACATCTCGTTTGAAGCCACTAAAAGGTTAATAATATGGTAACTCCAGGATATCAATAATCCTTGATTTCTGTGTTTCACCTGCTTGTAATTTACTTTCAAAGACTTCTAAAGAAAATACAGACTGTATAGTGGACTTCGTTCAAACGGCAGCCACAGACTTCTGGCAGATTTGATCACTCTAATCATATATGCCAACAATCTATGCCAAACATGACAGATTGTTCACAATTTTGATCCATTTCAGACAAAAATGGATTGAAATTATCAGTTGGTTGGAAAATCTCAATCAGGGGTGGCAGCGGCTATAGATCAAAGGCTTAAAGTGTTAGGGCCCGTTTCCACTTGTGCCGCACAAGTCAGTGAGACACGCAGCGGCACTTCCGGGTGTGTGGGATCGCAGGCGAATCCCAGAAGCCATGCCATGCGCGGCTATGGTATTCGCAGCCTCTCGCGCGAAAACTATGGGCCGTGTTGGCCGAATCGCAAGCGATTCGGCCGGCAGCACCATAGTTTCCCATGGCAGAGTTTCCCCGTGCGATTTGTGTGCAGGGAAACTGCGGATTCGGAGCGGAAATCGCTCCAGTGGAAATGGGCCCTTACACTGGATAACAACCAGTCGGACAAAATTCTGCAATCAAATCTACCACAGAATAGATTCCCAATGATTTTCTCCACATACTGTCTGGTTTTCTGTACAAAGCCATCATAAAAATCAAAAAAAAAAAATCACATCTGAGGAAAATACCCAGAGGCTTCCCTCCACTGAGGTAGGTGTCCAACATTTTTTTTTTTTTTTTTTTTTAACAATCCCTTCAGGGTGGGTGCACACATGGCAGGAACGCTAACGTAGCAGGAAATGCTGCGTTTTTGCTGCTAATGGAAGTCTATGAGCCGCAGGAAAAAACGCATATGCGTTTATATGTGTTTTTACAGTAAGCATTCTGCTAACGCTGGCAGTGTTGCATAATATGCAGGATGGCTGCCAAAACGCACATAAAAGTCAATGGGAACGCAATGGTATGAGTTTTTCATGCGTTTTTGCTTAAAAAAAAAAATTGTTTAGCGATACATTTTCTCTTCTTGTTTTCTTCCTAGTGATTTGCATAAAATGCAATAGAAAAACGTATGAAAAACGCATAGCCACCCGCAAACACCAACGCGTAAAAACGCAAATGCAAAAAAAAAAAAAAAAAAAACACAAAAAAATGCAACGCATGTGCCATAAAACGCTACCTTTCACGCTATGTCATACGTGAACCCAGCCTCAGATATGTTTTAGGAAAAGTCCATCTGGTAGTATTTTGAGAGCAAATTGAGTGCTGCAGTAAAGCACAGGATAAACACTCATCTTTATGTACGGTAGCAAAACAAGGCCATTCTTGAACAGAAAACACCCCTGAAGTGTGCTGAAACTAAATAAAAACTCCAGGTGGGCAAGAGCACTTATTTGTGCCACTTTTCCTGCAGCTCATTGTCTTTGGGGTCTCTAACACTCCTCCAAGTTTCTTGTAACACAATATCCAGGAAGTTCACTAGGCAGTGAACAAAGATTCTGAACTGAGCATGCACGAGTTCCGAACCGCACATGCCCAGTGAAAGGAAGCACTCATGCACTACTACTTCGTTTTATGTCCGTATTAAATTCTGTGTATGCATTTGAAGTACTGTACAGAGCCCAGCTTGTGACATTGTAGGCTGTCGTTACAGAACTTTCAGAATGTTATCAGGATCTGCATCCAAGTTACAAGGGGCAGGAATCCAATTTCCTCTATTATTCTTTACAAGAATCTCCTAACTGCTCTCCACAGTTCAGTCGGATACACACTTTCAATTATGATTGGTCAATCACTGACCACCTCCTTGTAGTATAAAGGTCAACAGATATTGAATACGATGAGCAGATTGTATAGGACAAACCCACGATACAGTACATGGTGGTGGTAAAATTGGTCAGTTGTTTGCCAATCCTAATTAAAAAAAAGCTTGTGCCAAGCTAATTCTTACCTGATGCTTGCATTATTCCACCAAGGAATCCTGGACAAAGTTTGACATCTACATTCCATATATCCTTATATCGGCACATGACCTGTTACAGAAAAAAAAAATTAACATGAAAAACTTAGTAAGATCAGATATGTACAAACACTAGAAACACTAGCTCAACCGAGCAGAGGCCATCCCTAGTGATATCCTAATCAGCCCACCCACTCCTTGCTGCTCCGATCTTTAAAGGGTTACTCTACTTTAGTATGAAAAACAATGTGATCAATGAGGCCCGCTAGCAGTGCTTTCCAATCACTGGCAAATGGCAAAGCCCTGAAACAGTGGAACCCTGTGTGGAGGTTCTAATGCAGCACGACCCAAAAAGTAATGCACAGCATTTCTGGAGTGGTCCTGGAGAGATCGCATTGATGGAAAGCAAAGCAAATCGCATCCCGGGAATTGTGGAAAAAAAAAAAATTATTAAAAGCTCTGCTAGGGGTCCTCAGGCCTAAAAACAGAGTGGGGTATCCAATCTTGTATACCCCTTGTGGTTGCACACAGGGGGTTATACAGTTGCAGTATCAGTGCTGGCTGCACACAGGGGGCACACGGGGTTATACAGGTGCAGCATTCAGTATCAGTGCTGGCTGTACACAGGGGGTATACAGGTGCAGTCTGTGCAGCATGCAGGCTCAGTGCTGGCTGCACACAGGGGGTAAACAGGTGCAGTCAGTGCAGCATGCAGTGTCAGTGCTGGCTACACACAGGGGGTAAACAGGTGCAGTCAGTGCAGCATGCAGGCTCAGTGCTGGCTGCACACAGGGGGTACACGGATACAGCCAGTGCAGCATGCAGTGTCAGGCTGGCTACACACAGGGGGTATACAGGAGCAGGCAGTGCAGCATGCAGGATCAGTGCTGGGGGTATACAGGTGCAGTCAGTGTATCATGCAGGATCAGGGCTTGCTGCACACAGGGGGTACACATATGCAGTCAGTGTATCATGGATGGTCAGTGCTGGCTGCACACACAAGGGGTATACAGATGCAGTCAGTGCAGCATGCAGGATCAGTGCTAACTGTACACAGGGGGCATGCAGGTGCAGTCAGTGCAGCATGCGATATCAGTGCTGGCTATACACAGGGGGTATACAGGTGCAGTCAGTGCAGCATACAGTATTAGTGCTGGAGGTAAACAGGTGCAGTCAGTGCAACATGCAGCATCAGTGATGGGGGTATACAGGTGCAATCAGTGCAGCATGCAGTATCAGTGCTGGGGGTATACAGGTGCAGTCAGCGCAGCATGCAGCATCAGTGCTGGGGGTATACAGGTGCAGTCAGTGCAGCATCAGTGCTGGGGGTATACAGGTGCAGTCAGTGCAGCATCAGTGCTGGGGGTATACAGGTGCAGTCAGTGCAGCATCAGTGCTGGGGGTATACAGGTGCAGTCAGTGCAGCATCAGTGCTGGGGGTATACAGGTGCAGTCAGTGCAGCATCAGTGCTGGGGGTATACAGGTGCAGTCAGTGCAGCATCAGTGCTGGGGGTATACAGGTGCAGTCAGTGCAGCATCAGTGCTGGGGGTATACAGGTGCAGTCAGTGAAGCATGCAGTATCAGTGCTGGGGGTATACAGGTGCAGTCAGTGTGGCATGCAGTATCAGTGCTGGTTGTACACAGAGGGTATACAGGTGCAGTCAGTGCAGCATGCAGGATCAGGGCTGGCTGCACACAGGGGGTACACATATGCAGTCAGTGCAGCATGCAGGATCAGTGCTCGCTGCACACAGAGGGTTATACAGGTGCAGTCAGTGCAGCATGCAGTATCAGTGCTAACTGTACACAGGGGGCATGCGGGTGCAGTCAGTGCAGCATGCAATATCAGTGCTGGCTATACACAGGGGGTATACAGGTGCAGTCAGTGCAGCATACAGTATCAGTGCTGGAGGTGTACAGGTGCAGTCAGTGCAACATGCAGCATTAGTGCTGGGGGTATACAGGTGCAGTCAGTGCAGCATGCAGTATCAGTGCTGGGGGTATACAGGTGCAGTCAGTGCAGCATGCAGTATCAGTGCTGGGGGTATACAGGTGCAGTCAGTGCAGCATGCAGTATCAGTGCTGGGGGTATACAGGTGCAGTCAGTGCAGCATGCAGTATCAGTGCTGGGGGTATACAGGTGCAGTCAGTGCAGCATGCAGTATCAGTGCTGGGGGTATACAGGTGCAGTCAGTGCAGCATGCATCATCAGTGTTGGGGGTATACAGGTGCAGTCAGTGCAGCATGCAGCATCAGTGTTGGGGGTATACAGGGGCAGTCAGTGCAGCATGCAGCATCAGTGCCGGCGGGTATACAGGTGCAGTCAGTGAAGCATGCAGTATCAGTGCTGGGGGTATACAGGTGCAGTCAGTGCAGCATGCAGTATCAGTGCTGGGGGTATACAGGAGCAGTCAGTGCAGCATGCAGTATCAGTTCTGGGGTATACAGGTGCAGTCAGTGCAGCATGCAGTATCAGTGCTGGGGGCAGGGCCGGATTACCGACCAGGCAACAAAAGCAGTCGCTTGGGGCCCCCCAGTCAGAGTCAAAGGGGCCCCATCAGCACATAAACCAGCCCTCACCATCCTGTCAGCGGTGGCTGGATGGTATAATGGTTAAAGGGACTCTGAGCAGTGCAGTAACTATGGAAAGATGCATATCATTTTAAAGCTCTCTTTCTCCTCTTTCCAATGATATATAAACCGCCGCCCTATGCCTTTTAGTTTTCGCTATTTTCGCGATCGAAATCGCGGCCACGGCAATTTCGGTCGCGAAAATAGCGAAAACTAAAAGGCGTAAGGGGGGCAGTTTATCTATCATTGGAAAGAGGAGAAAGAGAGCTTCAAAATGATATGCATCTTTCCATAGTTATATTGTATTACACAGGACGACTTTTCTCCAAAGTCGGCAGCTCGATTCAGCACAATGCAATGAAATACAAGGAACCCAGGGGGATATAATTACAAACATCAAGCTGGTAGGTGTGAGGATGTAATTAATTAGTTGTGGGTATGCTTAAAGGCATACCCACAGGCACTGCTCGGAGTCCCTTTAACCACTTGCCGACCGCACGCTTATACCGTGCGTCGGCAAAGTGGCAGCTGCAGGACCAGCGACGCAGTATTGCGTCGCCAGCTGCAGGCTGATTAATCAGGAAGCAGCCGCTCGTGCGACAGGAGACAGCCTGTGTCCTGTGCAGCCCGGTTCACCAGGGGGGGCCAGGTAGGAGAGGGAGGGGGAGGATTTCGCCGCGGAGGGGGGCTTTGAGGTGCCCCCCCCCCGCAACACCCGGCAGGCAGGAGCGATCAGACCCCCCCAGCACATCATCCCCCTAGTGGGGAAAAAAGGGGGGCGATCTGGTCGCTCTGCCTGCACGCTGATCTGTGCTGGGGGCTGCAGAGCCCACCCAGCACAGATCAGCTAAAACAGCGCTGGTCCTTAAAGAGAGTCTGAAGCGAGAATAAATCTCGCTTCAGACCTCATAAATAGCAGGGGCATGTGTGCCCCTGCTAAAACGCCGCTATAGCGCGGCTTAACGGGGGTCCCTTCACCCCCAAATCCCCCTCGATACACCGGGGGAGCGCTTCCTGGTTGGGGCAGGGCTAACCGCCGCAGCCCTGCCCCACGCGCGTCTGTCAGCGCGTATCTCCGCCTCTCCCCCGCCCCTCTCAGTCTTCCTTCACTGAGAGGGGCGGGGGAGAGGCGGCGATGCGCCGCTGACAGACGCGACTGGAGGCAGGGCTGCAGCCGTTAGCCCTGCCTCCAGGAAGAGACAGCCAGCGACCTTTTCACGACACACTTTTGCGGGGGGTGGGTTGGGGGTGAAGGGACCCCCGTTTAGCCGCGGGATAGCGGCGTTTTAGCAGGGGCACACGTGCCCCTGCTATTTATGAGCTCTGAAGCGAGATTTATTCTCGCTTCAGAGTCTCTTTAAGGGGGGGTAAAGGGTGGGTCCTCAAGTGGTTAAGGGCTCTGCCTCTGACACAGGAGACCAGGGTTCGAATCTCGGCTCTGCCCGTTCAGTAAGCCAGCACCTATTCAGTAGGAGACCTTAGGCAAGTCTCTCTAAGGCTACTTGCACACCAAAACGTTGCGTTAGGTGCTACGTTAAGGTCGCATAACGTGCACCTAATGCAACGCATGGTGGTGCAGGAGAGGACGGTAGAGTGAGCCGCGTTAGGCAGCTCTATCCGTATAAGGTCTCCCAGAGTGGCGCTGATTGGCCGGCGGGACCACGTGATGCGGAGCGAGACACTCCGCATCACGTGGTCCCGCCGGCCAATCAGCGGCCGCCAGTGCAGTGAATATTAAGTAGCCATGTGCGCGGTTACTGTAGCAGCATCTCCCCGCCTCCTCTCACCCCCCACTGCGCATGTGCAAACAGTCTAACGCGGCTATAGCCGCTGTAACGCCGTAGCATGCTGCACTTTCGGCAGAACGTGCAGCGTTACTAACGTGCGCCTGTAACGTCTTAGTGTGTAAGCAGCCTAACACTGCTACTGCCTATAGGGCGCATCCTAGTGGCTGCAGCTCTGGCGCTTTGAGTCCGCCAGGAGAAAAGCGCGATATAAATGTTATTTGTCTTGTCTTGTAAAATGATGCCGTGCGCTGCTGATTGTCTTCAGAGCCAGGCTCTCCTCCTAGGTCCCCCTCCTGCTACTGTGCGCTCTGCCGCTGCTCACTCCTCCCTCCCTTCCCACAGAGAACCACAGCTGCAGCAAGAATGATAGCAGCAGATGGCAAACGCTCACTCACCTATCCATGATCCAAGCGATAGAGATCCCGTCATCTGAAACCCATCTGTCTCTTCTACAGTGCAGCCGCTCGCTTTGAACTTCCTGATTCTCAGATCAGACAGGAAGTAGGAAGTAGTAATAGTAGTAGTAACAGAGCGGCAGCACTCTAGAGGAGACAGATGGGCTCCGGATGACAGGACCTCTATTGCTTGGATCGCAATAGGTGAATGCGAGTCATCTGGTGCTGTCATTCTCCCCCGCTGCGGCTGCCTTCTCTGCTGGACTATCGTATTCACTGGGATGGAGGCTGCATGGTGGCTGTCTAGTTTGGGAGGAAATCGGTTGTTCGGTGGTGGGGGTGGTTATGTAATTCTGTCTGGGGAACGGCTTCCGGTTTGGCAGTGTCCAGAGCTTTCTGCTATTGCCAGGCTGGAGATGCAGGGGGAAAGTGTTGCTGCTGAGATATCTGGCGCCCTCTTCACAGGGGTGCCCCAGCCCCTGAGTGCAAATGTCCCAGCCATTCATCTTTCACTCTGCATTTTGCCGCTGCTATTCCCTGCATTGTGCACCCACAGAGGAAAGCAGGCTGTTGCCCAAAGCAACCAGTAGCTCGGCTGCCCTGGTGTGTGCGGCATGTTGCTGTGCAGCTGCATCTTCTGATTCTATTACGACATGATGGGGGGGCCCAAATCAGTTACTTTGCTTAGGGCCCCATTTAGCCTTAATCCGGTGTTCCAACTAACTAGCATACATTGACAAAACAGCATACATTTAAAGTGATATACCCCTTGTTAGTAGAATCAGTGTCCCCTTGCCCGCTCGCTGGGCTGCGGGCTCGGTCCTCGCTTCGCTCGGACAACTTTTTATTCTAACTCTATGTCCACTTGGATAGTGGAGATTGCACATCAGCACACAGGCAGCTAACTGGGGTTGAAAAGGTTAATGCTGCTGATGGGTATTATAGGGTTAATGTATGCCCTGCATGACTTTGCACATGCTCAGTAGCATTTGTATGCTATTCTGTCGGGTATGCTAAAATGTTGGAACACCGGCTCTGGCTGGGGGTATACAGGTGCAGTATCAGTGCTGGGGGTATACAGGTGCAGCATGCAGCATCAGAGCTGAGGGTATACAGGTGCAGTCAGTGCAGCATTAGTGCTGGGGATATACAGGTGCAGTCAGTGCAGCATGCAGTATCAGTGCTGGCTGTATACAGAGGGTATACAGGTGTAATTAGTGCAGGATCAGTGCTGGCTGCACACAGGGGGTATACAGGGGCAGTCTTTGTGTTCTGCTGTATGACAATCAGAAAACAGTTATAACATATAATCTAATCTCAGCAGGTCATTTCATAATCACTGCCACACGTGTAAACCCTCTGTAGTTTCTGATCTGGGACATGCAGAATAAACTTGCTACAGACAGCTTCTCACCTCAAACCCCAGCCAGGAATAGGGGGAGACCACATCATAGAACAACTCCAACACCCGCCGCTTAGACATCTCTCCTGACAGCTGACACTACAAGCTGAGAAGAAGAATTGTGGGTAACGAGGACAAAGTTTATCTTCCCCCTACAAGCTGACCTTGTGGACTGCTCTAGTCACTGTGGCCACCTATCGCTGACTGCTGGTATTGCAGCGTGTAGATGTAGTGTTTACCACTGCTGTGTATGCGGCTACATGTGCAAGTTCAATCTTGCGAAACTACATCTCCCAGAATGCCAAGTTCATTAGTTTTCTTACGCTGGAGAGAGAGAGGAGTCTCCGATAATATGGCCGTTCTCATTCTTCTTGCGACCAATCATAAGAGGCTGTACAAGAGACTTTCCCTTCTCTTACACCACGTGAACTAATGTTGCACTATTATTAATCTATTTCTTTTATAAAAGAATCTGGTAGAAAGGATGTCACGTCTTATTAGATTCCTAGTTCTAGCTTATTTTCTCTTGTTTTGTTTTGATGCATCTATTGTGTTGCACACAGTATATACAGCAATGCAAAAACGTTTGGATGGAAAGAAATGAAAATTCTCACACTGAGTGCCCTTTTCCATTAGAAATCGCAAATCACAAACGCCTGCGATTGCGATTCTGATTTTTCGGCTATTTTCTCTAGGCGATTTTAATTGCAATTGAGCGATTTGCTCTTTTTAATGCTGTGATTGCGATTAAGTGATTTGCTCTTTTTGATGCTGCACTTGTGATTTTTGAAGCCTGGCGTTTGGTTGAAAGTTCATGTGTGTTTTATGAAAAAAATGAATGTGTGATGTAATTACATATGAAATTACTTGTTATAATTGGTTTAAAAAATATACACATAATCCTATTGGTTAAAAAGATATGTAGTGAACCAAACCCAAAATTACAATCAACTTAGGCCAGCGCTCCTGGAACAAAGACTTTTTGCAGGGTATGTGGTGCACACTCACACAATCTGATGAGACAATCTTATAAAAAAAAAAAAAAAAAGTTGCGCTAGTGACCTAAAACATAAAGGCCTAAAGGTGCGTACACACGCACGACAGCAGCCAACGACGGGACTGTCGGCACCTCCCGCTGGGCGGGTTTTCAGCAGACTGTAGTGCGTGTGTACGCACTGTCGGCGGACTGATAAGGCTGGCGGATCGTTCAGGAACAGCCTTATCAGTCCACCGACAGTGCATATACACGCACTACAGTCTGCTGAAAACCCGCCCAGCGGGAGGTGCCGACAGGCCCGTCGGCTGCTGTTGTGCGTGTGTACGCACCTTAAGGCAGATACGGTAATCTGACAATGTCCACCAGAGATAAATGTCCAGTTCAATACATCCGGGTTGTCCGGGTTCCTCTTCTTAGCTTGCTCTTAGGCAGTGCAGTTTCTAGGCTAAAATGCACCCAGGGCGAGGGTGTAAAAATTGCGCCCCCCCTCCCCCCCCCGAAACAAGGTATGGGTGCCCACAGTTAGAGTGACCAGATTTTTGTAGGCTCAACCTGGGACGGGGTGAATTGGGGGGGGGCTGCGCGCCACGCCGAAAAATAGGGGGTGCGCCGAAAAATTTGGTGTCTGCAGCGCGCGCGAAAAATGGGCGTGGTCATGACATTCTATGGGCGGAGCTAACAGAATGATGCAACAGCGAGGCATAAGAAAGCAGTGTTTACGCCGTGATGTGGTCAAACGTGGATTCACATCATAGGTGTGCAGAAACTGTGTGATGCTATTTAATAGTATGCCATAACCCCAAAGCAGCAAACACAGCCAACTATGACCATTAAATAATAAATGCAGCAACAGTTACCCCAGACACCACAAAATAAACGCAATGGGCAACATTTCAGCACAAAATAATCGCATTGCGGGCAACATGTCAGCATAAAATAAACGCAATGGGGGCAAACATGTCAGTACAAAATAAACGCAATGGGGGCAAACATGTCAGTACAAAATGAACGCACTGCGGGCAAACATGTCAGTACAAAATAAACGCACTGCGGGCAAACATGTCAGTACAAAATAAACGCACTGCGGGCAAACATGTCAGTACAAGATAAACGCACTGCGGGCAAACATGTCAGTACAAGATAAACGCACTGCGGGCAAACATGTCAGTACAAGATAAACGCACTGCGGGCAAACATGTCAGTACAAGATAAACGCACTGCGGGCAAACATGTCAGTACAAGATAAACGCACTGCGGGCAAACATGTCAGTACAAGATAAACGCCCTGCGGGCAAACATGTCAGTACAAGATAAACGCACTGCGGGCAAACATGTCAGTACAAGATAAACGCACTGCGGGCAAACATGTCAGTACAAGATAAACGCACTGCGGGCAAACATGTCAGTACAAGATAAACTCACTGCGGGCAAACATGTCAGTACAAGATAAACGCACTGCAGGCAAACATGTCAGTACAAGATAAACGCACTGCGGGCAAACATGTCAGTACAAGATAAACGCACTGCGAGCAAACATGTCAGTACAAGATAAACGCACTGCGGGCAAACATGTCAGTACAAGATAAACGCACTGCGGGCAAACATATCAGTACAAAATACACGCAATGCGGCCAAAAGCCAGTACAAGATAAACGCACTGCGGGCAAACATGTCAGTACAAAATACACGCAATGCGACCAAACATGTCAGTACAAGATAAATGCACTGCGGGCAAACATGTCAGTACAAGATAAACGCACTGTGGGCAAACATGTCAGTACAAGATAAACGCACTGCGGGCAAACATGTCAGTACAAAATACACGCAATGCGGCCAAACATGCCAGTACAAGATAAACGCACTGCGGGCAAACATGTCAGTACAAAATACACGCAATGCGACCAAACATGTCAGTACAAGATAAATGCACTGCGGGCAAACATGTCAGTAGAAGATAAACGCACTGTGGGCAAACATGTCAGTACAAGATAAACGCACTGCGGGCAAACATGTCAGTACAAAATACACGCAATGCGGCCAAACATGTCAGTACAAGATAAACGCACTGCGGGCAAACATGTCAGTACAAAATACACGCAATGCGGCCAAACATGTCAGTACAAGATAAACGCACTGCGGGCAAACATGTCAGTACAAAATACACGCAATGCGGCCAAACATGTCAGTACAAGATAAATGCACTGCGGGCAAACATGTCAGTACAAAATACACGCAATGCGGCCAAACATGTCAGTACAAGATAAACGCACTGCGGGCAAACATGTCAGTACAAAATACACGCAATGCGGCCAAACACTTCACCTGCAAGAAAAAGCATTTACTCACCTGGCAGAAGACGTCCCCTCACGCAGCCGGCCTCTGGTGCCTCAGGTGCAGCTCCCCCTGGCCTGGACGATGTTCAATCTCCCGCTCAGCCTCTCACAGGCAGAGCAGGGCTACGGCAAGATGGCGTCCGGAGGCGAAGCCCTGTACTGGAGACAAATAGTCTCCAATACAGGGCTCCGCCTCCGGACGCCATCTTCCCGTAGCCCTGCTCTGCCTGTGCCTGCCGGAGGAGAAGGAGAACATTGCAGGCTGGAGCGGGGCTGCGGGGAATGAACTAGCGCAGCGTCTAGTAGACGCTGCGGCTAGTTCATTGTACGGTGGCCAGAGTCCCGAGGCCGGGACGTCCCGCTGCTAAAAGCGGGACGTTTCCCGGGACCTCATGCAGCCTGGGACAGCGCCCCCCGAAGGCGGGACGCGTCCCGGGTAAAGCGGGACGTATGGTCACCGTACCACAGTGTAGGTTAGCCAGGTCTAGTTGCAGTTAGTATATAGGTCCCCCCGTATAGGTAGCCAAGAATAGGTACCCCAGTATAGGTAGCCAGGCATAGGTGAGCCAGTATAGTTGCCCCCGCTATAGGTTAGCCAGGTAGGTGCCTCCAGTATAGGTAGCCAGTATAGTTGCCCCCAGTATAGGTTAGATAGGCAGGCGCCCCTGGTATAAGTTAGATAGGTAGGTGCCCCAGTACAGGTTAGCTAGGTGGGTGCCTCTAATATAGGTAGCCAGAATAGTTGCCCCCAGCATAGGTTAGATAGGTAGGTGCCCCCAGTATAGGTTATTTAGATAAGTGTCTCAAATATAGGTAGCCAGTATAGTTGCCACCTGTATAGGTGAGGTAGGTAGGTGCCCCCAATACAGGTTAGATAAGTGCCCCCAGTATAGGTTAGATAGGTAGCTGCACCCCCAGTATAGGTTAGATAGGTAGCTGCCCCCCAGTATAGGTTAGATATGTAGGTGCCCCTCAGTATAGGTTAGATAGGTAGGTGCCCCCCAGTATAGGTTAGATTAGGTAGCTGCCCCCCAGTATAGGTTAGATAGGTAGCTGTCCCCCAGTGTAGGTTAGATAGGTAGCTGTCCCCCAGTGTAGGTTAGATTAGGTAGGTGCCCCCCAGTATAGGTTAGATAGGTAGCTGCCCCCCCCCCCCCAGTATAGGTTAGATTAGGTAGCTGCCCCCCAGTATAGGTTAGGTAGGTGCCCCCAGTATAGGTTAGATAGGTAGCTGCCACCCCCCCCCCCCCCCAGTATAGGTTAGATTAGGTAGCTGTCCCCCAGTATAGGTTAGATAGGTAGCTGCCCCCAGTGTAGGTTAGATAGGTAGCTGTCCCCCAGTGTAGGTTAGATTAGGTAGGTGCCCCCCAGTATAGGTGAGATAGGTAGCTGCCCCCCAGTGTAGGTTAGATAGGTAGCTGCCCCCCAGTGTAGGTGAGATAGGTAGCTGCCCCTCAGTGTAGGTTAGATTAGGTAGGTGCCCCCCAGTGTAGGTTAGATTAGGTAGGTGCCCCCCAGTGTAGGTTAGATAGGTAGCTGCCCCCCAGCGTAGGTTAGATAGGTAGCTGCCCCCCAGTGTATGTTAGATTAGGTAGGTGCCCCCCCCCCGTATAAGTTAGATAGGTAGCTGCCCCCCAGTGTAGGTTAGATTAGGTAGCTGCCCCCCAGCGTAGGTTAGATTAGGTAGGAGCCCCCCAGTATAGGTTTGATTAGGTAGCTGCCCCCCAGCGTAGGTTAGATAGGTAGCTGTCCCCCATAATGGAGGTGGGAGCCGGAGCCACGGGAGGGCAGCCTGACCTCTCCCTTCCTCTCCTCTCCCGGGCCGCCCTCCGTGCTTCCCCCTCAGATGTATAGTGAGCAGGCAGGAAGCGCTGTTTACAACTCACCTCCCTGGCTCCAAGCGCTGCTCTCTCACCGCCAGTCTTTTCCTCTCTGCCTACACGCTGATACACACGCTGCTTCCAGCTAAACAGGAAGCAGCGTGTGTATCAGCATGTATACAGAGAGGAGACCGTCCCAACAAACGCATCCTACCACGCCTGCGCCACCCTCACTGTCATAGGTATCTCAAGGAGCATGTGCAGGGTCAAGCCGACCTCAACCTACACAACATGCGCAGTACACGCTCCTAGAGATACCTATGATGGTGAGGGTGGTGAAGGCGTGGTAGGATGCGTCTGTTGGGATGCTTAGGGTGCTTACGATGGGATGCTTACGCATGCGCGAAACGATGTGGGTGACGCAAGCATAGTATGATACGTCCGTTGGTACGCTTGGGATGCGTCTGATTGGGACACTTGCGCATGCGCTGAATAGGTGGACACACATAGAGCGGTATCACGGGGATTGATGAGATGCAATATGTGTATAATAGAGGCCGCCGTGTGTCTGACGTCAGCCCCTGATGAGTCACAATTGCTGACGAAACGCGTAGGGCGGAGCTACGTCGGATGCTATCGGCCATACCAGGAAATACGGGCACTCATGGAATAGTGAGACGGGGAAAACACGAGAGTGGTCACCCGGGGACCCAACTGTGATTATTACGCTTTGATTCAAGTCTACCTTTGTGAGTGCAATTTATGGGGGGGATTATAAGTCCCCACATCGTCAATTAGTGTTTCCCTTTAAAAAAAATAATGATGCTACATGCCGCATTTACTCTAAAAAAAAAGTTTTTTAAAGCAATTTAAAGGCCACTTCAGGTTTTTCTATCCGGATATCCGAATCCGCCCGGATACCCCGGATACTGGGGTCAGATATCCGATCCAGGTCGGATACCCAAAAGGTCAAATCCGGATATCCGATCTGGATCCAGATATCTGGGTATCCGGATCCGGATCAATCCGGATTTTGAAAAGGGGTATCCGAGCATCCCTGGTCCCCTGGACGAAACTCCAATTCTGGGGAACAGTGCTGATCAGCATAATTCTTTTGTTGTGCGACTGCCTTCTTCAAATTCAACTGAACTTGTGTCCAAACAAATTTCATATGCGAGAACCAATCCTCCAGAGCCGGGAAAGAAGAAGGGAAAGTTGACAAGGAAGAAAACTTGGGATTCTGACCAGTAACTACCTGAAAAGGTGAACATTTTGTAGATGAACTACAAAGATTATTAAAGGAGAATTCTGCTAATGGCAGAAACTCTGCCCAAGATTCCTGACAGTCTGACACAAAACAATGCAAATATTGTTCCAACGTCTGGTTGGTTCTTTCAGACTGGCCATTCGTCTCAGGATGAAATCCCGAGGAAAAGGACAGTGCAATTCCAAGTCGATCGCAGAAAGAACGCCAGAACTGCGAGACGAATTGAACTCCCCTGTCTGATACAATATTCTCTGGAATTTCATGTAAGCGAAACACCTTCTTGATAAATAAGTCAGCTAAGATCTTAGCAGAAGGCAGCCTATACATGGGAACCAAATGCGCCATCTTGCTGAACCTGTCTGCTATTACCCAGATTACAGTGTTCCCTTCCAAGGGGGGTAGATCCACCACAAAATCCATAGATAGGTGAGTCCATGGCTTCTGTGGAATGGGTAATGGCAGAAGATTACCCCTCGGGCAACCCGTGAAACTTTGCTTCGGGCACACACTGCGCAGGCAGCAACAAAGGCCTTGCAGTCCTTCCTTAGAGAGGGCCATCAAACATGGCGTGACAATAAATCAAATGTTTTAGTTTCACCTGGATGGCCTGACAATTTCGAGTCATGAAATTGTTCAAGAACCAGCAATCGAAGGTGAATAGGTACAAACAAAACATCAGGAGGTTTTTCCGGAGGACAGTCCTCCTGAAAAGGCATTAAAGTCTCAGAGAGGTCTGGAGAAAGAGGTACTGGTAGAATAGCATCAAGATATACTACGACAAATTTGCCTAAGAAGTCTCTGAAAATGTCATTTACTAGATCCTGGAAGACAGCTGGGGCATTACAGAGGCCAAAGGGCATGACCAGGTACTCATAATGGCCGTCTTGAGTATTAAAAGCTGTCTTCCACTCATCTCCCTGACAAATTCTGACTAGATCATAAGCCCCTCTTAAATCTAGCTTGGTGAAAATCTGTGCCCCAGAAACTTGAGCGAACAAATCGTCAATGAGTGGCAGGGGATATTTATTTTTTACAGTGATTTTGTTCAAACCCTGTAGTCAATACAAGGACATAACCCTCCATCCTTCTTCTGCACTAAAAAGAACCCAGCTCCAGCAGGAGAAGAAGGACGGATGAACTCTTTGTTCAGATTTTCCTTAATATAATCTTTCATAGCCAAAGTTTCCAGGCCAGAAAGATTATACAAATGCCCTTGTGGAGGCATCGTACCAGGCAACAGTTCTATAGGGCAGTCATAAGACCTGTGAGGAGGGAGCTTATCAGCAGCCTGAGGAGAAAACACATCTGAATATTCTTGATAGCAAGAAGGTGTCAGCTGACACTAAACCCTTCTGCGTCTTAGTGTGTAGGACGGGTGCCTACCAGCAGACGCCGGTCCAGTGAGGTCACGAGGGACTCTGGTTGCCATGGACGCCGGGGGCGGAGTAGGAGGAAGTGCATTGCATGGAAGAGGAAGTGCCAGGACACGCGCACGATGCTGCTGTAGACGGAACATCGCGGGAGCCAGCAGGTGAGTTCCTTACAGCCCTGTTGTTTGGCTAATACATCACATTTCCACCCCCACAAAGGGACACAGAAGCGCTGTAATTAGCCAATCCTGGACGCTACATGTAGCATCCAAGATGAAATGAGACAATGGGAAATGACAGGATCAAGCTCGGCATTTGTGCAAATTATGGTAAAAGCCGGTACTGATGGCTTTCTATTTATTTGAATGGACATCGCTCAACATAAATCTGTAATGAATTTCAAAAGAAAAATCACATACCTATGGAGAGGGAAGGCTTTGGGTCCTATAGAACCTTCCCGTTCCTCTCACGGTCCCTTCGTTCCAGTGCTGTCAACTCTGTTCAAATTTGCCACCAAGGGAGGCTTCCGAAACACTCTTTTCCCCGAGTGTTCACTAAGATGGGCTACTCTGTACTGTGTACTCACACATGCGGAGTATGGAGCAGCCTGTCTTCAGAAGTGTGATGGATTCACCTGCACTTAATTCCCCCAGCATATGAAAATGTGCACGAAGGTGTGATGTGTAGAGCACCCATTTAGGCCCCCAGCTTGTTGAAATAAAGTAGTGTTTGTATCAGTTTCTAGACTCTTTTTAAAGGATGTGATCAGTGGCGTAGCTAAGGAGCTATGGGCCCCGGTGCAAGGTTTACATTGGGCCCCCCAAGTGCTCTATGCATAACAATTGATACGGCGCACCAAAACCTGCCAAGGACAACTACAGTGTCAGAAGTGCAAGGAGGGGATGGGGAACAGTGTGCTAATGATTACTACTAATAAAAGCACATATAGAAGTGATTTTTACCCGCACAGGACCAATACAGAGCTAATACTATGGTTGAGAGTGGGCTCCTCAGGGCCCCTCTGGCCCAAGGGCCCCGATGCGGTCGCTACCTCTGCACCCACTATTGCTACGCCACTGGATGTGATGTGTTTATTCTTCTGCTGCAGGTAGAAGCCATAAAGTCATAAAAGTTCTCCATAGCAGACCCCTTTCACATTCTGTGGTTCTACTTCAGAAAGTCCAGATACCCTCATAAATTTCTTAGTTGACCAGAGCCACATTTCCTCGCAGTGGGGGAATGTAAGTGACTGTCCTCTAATTAAACTTTGATATATAATTCCACATGATGCCATAATTCCATGGGTATTGCGGAATCGCTGGGACCTAGTCATTCATAATTCACATTGCCTTATGTGACAAGCACAGTACACCTTCTTCTGAGAGGTTAATCCAAGGAATAGCTCATTAACAGCCTGAGATATCGATTCCCTAGACAGGAAAGGTGTCACCCCAAGCAAGTTTGATATCTATACGTTCAGTGCATGATGACTAAGTGTAAAATGTTTTTTATATTATATGTCGAATATCCACAGAGTAATGGCGTAATTGTAAAAATGCCAAACTTTTCCCCCCTAAACAAGGGGCCAGATCTCAGCCTAAAGTCATATTGCTAGGAGTGGGAGAATCAGCTCTTATTACCATCTCCACCCTCCAGCGGAGAAAGGGTTAAATGGCTGGACACACACACGCACACACACACACACACACACACACACACAGGCAGTGAGAGAATCTCGGCCTATCCACAGGGCCGGATTTGTACTCTTTAACACCCTAGGCCAGTGTCAACAGCCGCCCCTTCAGGATAGGTAGCAAGATGACCCCTCCCCCCTTCCCTCTAGTATAGGTAGCCTGATGACCCCCCCAGTATAGGTAGCCAGATGACTCCTCCCTCTTTCCCTCCAGTATAGGTAGCCAGATGACCCCTCCCCTTCCCTCCAGTATACATAGTCAGATGACTCCTCCCCCTTTTACTCCAGTATAGGTAGCCAGATGACTCCCTTAATCACTCCTTTCTCTCCTCCCCCCCCCCCCCTTTCACTATAGGCAGCCAGATCGCCTTCACACCACAGCAGCCATCTGTGTCACTCATTTCTTTACTCATCTCCAGTGTAGAAGCTTTCTCTTCCCCCTCCAATTCTGCCCAAGTCCATAGCCACCAACCACAAACGTGCACAGAGAGCAAGATGGCTGCTGCACAGGCAGCTAGCAACAGAGTACCACGGTCAGGCGCTCGCCTGATCTCCCTGCAATGCAGTATTTGCAAGCTGGCAAATGCTGCACCAGTTTAGCCTGCTGCTTTGATGCCCTTGCTCCTGTTGATGCCCGAGGCCATGGCCTAGGTGGCCTTGGCCTAAATCTGGCCCTGCCTATCCATGCTCATGGGGCTGGAGGAAGCCCCGAGTGAGTATAAAATATTTATACGGGGACATCTCAGGTACACTTTAAGGTCTATGGCTATAAACACTGGAGGCAGATGATCAGCAGGGCTGTCAGGCAACTGGTATTGTTTAACAGGAAATAAATATTGCAGCCTCCATATTATTCCCACTTCAGTTGTCCTTTAAGATGTGCACTACTCTAAAATAGAAGTCTAATCATCTGACTAGCTATATTTGCTTGTTATGGGTAAGTAAGAAATCCAAAGTTCATTTGAAACAACTGTCTATCAGCAAGTTCATCATACTGCATGTTGCTACAGCTATCTCATATATAAGGGCAGAGCCGGATTAAGGCCAAATGGGGCCTGTTATAAACTGTTCTTATCACCTTGCTTCGACACCATCGTCTCACAGACTGTGAGATCACTTGACTCTCCACACCGCAAACAGGATATAGACTTTCTCAGGCTTCTTCAATGTTTACGTTATTTATTCAAGTCACAGAAAGACAGATAGATACAGTCATCATATCCTAGCTATGCCAATCTTCATGTTGCGTTACAAGCTCGTGATGAGACTCCCTGCTGAAGTCTATCAGGTACCTTCTTCCTAACTACGTTACACTAAACTACCTATGTACAGCATACATTATATCAGATTACAGAAAGGAAGAACATGCTTAGAAGTCGTCCCAGTCAGCCTTGCTAGCTAGTGCGGAAGGAAGAAGCAGAAGTGAGCTCTCGTAGCTCCCTCAGCCTTTTATACCGACTAGGAAAGAGTTAAATATGACATCATCTTCGCCACCCCCTAGACCAGATTATTGGTGGACCCACTCGTGGTGTCATCATACACACCTACTTGATTAATAATCAATGAGGCATTTGACCCATATGCAGGAACGTGGATGTTTAGTAAATATGGCCAATGTTTTATGTTCCTGTGGTGTAGTGTTAAGGTCAGAGTAGTCCAATGGCCTTCTTTTAGGAACATGTTCTCAGTATCTGCGTGTATCCTCTGCTACACGCAGACCCTGAGATGCCTCTGCCTGCATCACAAAACCTCTATTTATTTTAAAGGCATACACCGCGGACAAGCCTTTTACATAAAACTCAGGCCAAGTAACTGAGGCCTACTTAAATTATAACAATCCCCCCTAAAACGGCTTGACCCGCAGATCCCAGCGTCTGAACCTCCCAGTACCTGGTTTCTTTTCTTTTATGTTTCACTTTTCGATGTTCGTGCTCACACAACCTGGAAGAGAGAGAGCAAGAGTTCTTGGTCTTCCTGTAACCAGGCTCTCTGGGGAGGCCCTACTTCTAAATCCCTCTATACCACATACTCAGCATTTGCGTCACTTACGTATCACTCACAAACTTGCATGACCACAGAAAAGTGAAACTCGTTTGGTTGTTACAAAACGGAGCAGTGCCAGGTGCCTTCTAAAAGAGCGCCTTTATACAATCAGCTCCATCACAGGTACTACTAAACCTATACCCGTAACCCTGTATATCCCTTAATTTAAACTATTGGTTCAGGAGATTGTTTATGAGGCACCAATCTCTGGACCAGGTTAATTTGTTTTACGTAATTTTAACACGCAACCTCACCTGGATAATGATACCTAACGTTGTCATCCCCATCCAGACGACCAGTGGGTGTAGAAAGAACTTTGGAACTGCAGAGGCCCAGTCCGAGTGTCCCTGGAACATCACCGGAACCTTTGTCCACCAGGTCAGACTGGAACTCACCTGCTCATTTTTGTGTTCTACCTCGTGAAGATCACCTGTATCATGGTGAAATCTTACCTCTAACTTAGTGTACTGTTTGTTTAACCTTTGTAACAAAAGGGGGTCGTCTTGGATCAAAACCTGTTTCCCTTTGTCCCATGTCGTGTTCTCTTTCAGGACGGGAACTACCCGTGAAACTTTGAATTTTAGATTTTTCTTACCAATTTGAAAAACAACGTCATCCAACCTGGATGACAAGATCCATATGGGATCTCCACTCACCCAATATGTTCCCCTTGGAAACTCCCCCTTATCGGAACAATTATGAGAATATACCTTGAATGTATCATTAGACCTTATGTTAAAAAACCAAACCTTTCCTTCAGCCACCGGAACTATCGGTTTGGCTTCAGGGTGGATCTTTTGAATGGTAGCCTCGCATTCTGCGTTATTGAGCCTGCAGGCTTCTTCACTAAATTTGACTTGCCCCGGCCAACGCAGGTACTTCTGCAAGAATTGCCCGCATGAGGACAACTCTACTTGCTTCACCTCCCCGTCTAGCACCAAAAAAGGTTGACCTCTCAGGTCCTGGTGTAAGACCCGGGTTGAGGTGGGAACTAAGGAAGTGGCGGTGCCTAAAGGAATGTTGCACCGTTTCCATTTGTTCACCCAAACATCTCGAAGCTGCCATGCAAAAGATCCTTCTCCAGAAAAATTAATATACCTCCCCTTGTCCAATCTCTCGCTGACAAAATATGTCCCCAGCTGTCCTGATTGGACCTCTTCCCCCCTTATGTCTGGAGGCACACTATGTACCTGAGGTCGGGAAGACTGTACTCTCTGCAATCGTTCGATTAAGAGTACCTCTTCACTTACCCAACTATCATGAGGATAAGCTGTTGCATATGGACTGTGTAATATCGTCCCCTGTTGTGACCCGTGTGGTGTGAATGGGGTTCCCTGTGTGGGCTTTCCCTCCCCCGGGACCGCTCTCCCCACCCTCTTTGTCACCTGGAAATGTGGCTTGATCTCGATTTTTACGTCTTGTTTCGAGAACCACCCACCCTCGGCTTTCCAGCCTTTACGTGTGTATAGTTGTTTCAGAGGCACTCTCTGTTGGTAGCTCCAGAGTGTGATGTTGTCCCCTGCGTCTCTCTGGTAAGAGAATTGACGCCTCCTGCTCGTTCCTCTCCAATCTGGAACCATCTCACTCTGCATAACCACGACAAGGTACCCCACACACTCCACCTTTTGCACGTACCCATTGTACTGCAATGTACCTTTTAACAAACCTTTGGATCGGTGCGTCGATTCTGGGAGTGTGGTACTCAATAGCAGATTTATACTGCCATTCAATTCCCACTGCCCGCACACCTGACCCTTCAGACCTTTCACCCACATTGTGCCATGAAATTTGTTTTCTCCTGGCACAAGTGCTCTTTCCCTCCATCCCTGCTTGGTCCATCTGTGCCAATCAGAGGGAGGTGTGAAAGTATCAGTACCTTTGTCACCCAACATCAACATGTTTGGGCCTTGCATTCTCATTAACCCCTTATTATACATGAGAATGTCCTCTCTTCGTTTTCCTAGGACGGAATGGCAACCTAGGATCACCATCAGCACGGTACTCTTCATTATAAAAGCACCACCTTGGGAAAGAAAAACATTAGCACTTTGCATTATGCTTTGCTCAGACAGTTTTGTTAGTCTCTTTCCGATCTCCGAAATCTCGTGTTTTAGTCTCTTTCCAATTTCAGGAATCTCGTGTTTTAGTCTCTTTTTGATTTCCGAAATCTCGTGTTTTAGTCTCTTTCCAATTTCAGGAATCTCGTGTTTTAGTCTCTTTCCGATTTCAGGAATCTCGTGTTTCTCCAAACTTAGATTGGCATCTGGAACCTTTCGCTTATCCGACTGACATCTCCATCTTTGCTGCCAGCAATGCAGCTGTCTCAATTCCATATTGCCAAACACCTGAAATCGAAATACAAACAAATCAATTCTTATTAATGATTTGGGATTCGCCCTGCGGCTTGTACTCTGTACACTTTAAATTGATCAATATATATCGTAATTGATCTCGTTGCGTTATGGTTCTCATCTCATGAACTCTGTTTACTCTTTTTGGTAGATTGGAGTTAAACTTCACCCCCCTACCTCAGTACTATCCTCAGTACTTACCTGTTTAAAATATGCTCCTGCGGACTTCACCTTTGGAAGCTCGCTTCACCTTTGGAAGCTCTCACGCCATTGCAGCTCACTCCACATCCCCCCTTATCTGTCCATGCGTGGCCGTCGCATGCACAGATTCCGGATGCCACACCTGCTGCTGCTTTGCAGGTGAGCCTGCAATGCTCTTACTCATTATCGCATTTACTTATCTAGAACTTCATCGCGATACCAGCTCTGCTAGAAGTTCTGTGTGTTGTACCCTCTGCCACTACCTAGACTACCAAAAAAAACGGCTGCCTCCCTGTAGGAAGGAGCGCTTTGCACTTAAACTACACAGGGTGCAGGGCTAGGCCTACCAGCGTCACATGCCTGTATGCAGATCCCTGAATGCCCACATGGTAGGTAGTCACATGGCAAACAGCGTACTGATACACTGTCACCCTGTACATGGCAATTCTATCATCTGTATAATTGCCCCATGAACTGCGGTCAGTTTTTGTTCTTTGTGCTACAATTGATAGGAGCTGGAAAAAACATATTTGACCAATCAGTGGACGAAAAAAAACGCACAAAAAAACAGCCCCAGCCCAGCATAGACCTCTCAGTCAAGCTCTGGCCCTGTCCACGACAAAAACCGGAAAAAAAACGTTACCGCTCTGCAGCAGCGGCGACGCCCTTTTTTTCACCTCCGGCACCCCCCTGATGCACTGTCCCCCCCTATACTCTATTGGGAACTCATGCTGCACCACCCATTAAGGTGCCCCACTTACAGGAATAATCCCGTAAGCAACTCAGTACAGTGCACTGCTACGTGTGTCCCTGCACCTAGCTGGGACACTTTTCCTATCCGTGCTCCTGCTAATCTTACAGTAATAGCTTGTTGCACGTATCCTGGCATTCCTTTCCATGGACTCAGGGAAAAACTCTGGGGAAATACTTTGAGACCCGAGACACACAGTAGCATGTCTCTGTATTTCTACCCCCCTCCCTTTCAGCTGCTCTGCCCGGAGCCGCGAGCACAGCCTGACGTGACGTGGATCCCCCAGCCCCTCCTCCCCCCCTGCCATGACGTGTGGGGGCCATGACTCTCGGGGGCGGGCTCTCTCCACTGCCGCCATTTTGAGTCCTGGACTGCCAGCTAAGATGGCTGCTCCCATATCAGCCTCTCGTTTCCTATATCTTAGGAGAGAAAACAAAATACACACAGAACAAACATTTTTATGCATAGTTACACACAGCATCGATACATTTTACCGAGAGTCAGCCTTCCGCTACCTATACTCTCTGGGATGCTTGCCAAACTTGAGACCAACCGCGTCACAGCTGCAATGCTAAATATATTACCTCTTAGCATCACCCAGGAACGTAGAAACCTCTCTCTCCTCACAAATCATCTGCAGTTTATCTCTGCCATAACTCAAACCTACTCAAGCACGCAGCGTAACTCTAAACCATATTAACAGCTATTACTGCTGAAACGCACAACAGACAAACTGGCTAAACAACATAACAGATACAGATATTTACAAGCATGTTAGCAGCTCTGACTGGAAACGCACGGATGAAAAACAAACAAAAACCTCACCCATTATCTCAGCTGCAACGATAACTTACTTAGAAAAAAAACCAGCTCACCGAAGAAAAACTTACTTCTAAGTTTTACAACTGTCTCAACTCCCCTCTCCTGTCTACTCAGCTATCTCTCTCTTTCTTCTCTCCCCTCCACCTGCTCGACAGCCGCCCCCCCCCCCTATCTCTTCCGTGGGGCGCTCTCTGCTAGGCTAAAACGCAGCTGGCATCACTCCCAGTCTCTGGACGGGGAGAAAGAAAAACAAAACCAACCTAGAAGAAGGAACAACAAAAAAATAAATAAAGCACGCAGCCTCCATGCTGCACTTAACACAGAATGTACATATGACCACCTTATCCTCTCCTTGTTATAACACCAAAATACAACACAGATAACGCCATATCACAACGTAAATCAAACTTGCCTGAGCAGCAGATTCTTCGCAATTCATCAGCATTCCGCAACTTTTCCTCCCACGAAACTTCTGTGGACTCCGGAACGTCACAGCCACAGCGGATCAATCTCCAGCGGCAGTTGCGAGCAGCCGTAGCCTCGGAGAGTTCCTTCTGACCCAGGTTTTTGGGCTTGTAACTGTGTGCACATGCAGTTACAGTGTAACGTCCAAGAGTTTCGCCGCTGATCCTCGAATTGCAGCCCGTGTGCTCGGCTCCCGCACACTCAGCTTATCAGTATCAGCTTGATAAGCTTAACAGTCCGCGTCCGTCTATACCGCTTGTCTTGCTGTGGAATGTCTTGAAAACTTCTTCTTCGGCCCCGGCCCCGTCTGCCTGTTTTGCTAGGCAGGGAAGGGTTTCAGCGCCACTGTTATAAACTGTTCTTATCACCTTGCTTCGACACCATCGTCTCACAGACTGTGGGATCACTTGACTCTCCACACCGCAAACAGGATATAGACTTTCTCAGGCTTCTTCAATGTTTACGTTATTTATTCAAGTCACAGAAAGACAGATAGATACAGTCATCATATCCTAGCTATGCCAATCTTCATGTTGCGTTACAAGCTCGTGATGAGACTCCCTGCTGAAGTCTATCAGGTACCTTCTTCCTAACTACGTTACACTAAACTACCTATGTACAGCATACATTATATCAGATTACAGAAAGGAAGAACATGCTTAGAAGTCGTCCCAGTCAGCCTTGCTAGCTAGTGCGGAAGGAAGAAGCAGAAGTGAGCTCTCGTAGCTCTCTCAGCCTTTTATACCGACTAGGAAAGAGTTAAATATGACATCATCTTCGCCACCCCCTAGACCAGATTATTGGTGGACCCACTCGTGGTGTCATCATACACACCTACTTGATTAATAATCAATGAGGCATTTGACCCATATGCAGGAACGTGGATGTTTAGTAAATATGGCCAATGTTTTATGTTCCTGTGGTGTAGTGTTAAGGTCAGAGTAGTCCAATGGCCTTCTTTTAGGAACATGTTCTCAGTATCTGCGTGTATCCTCTGCTACACGCAGACCCTGAGATGCCTCTGCCTGCATCACAAAACCTCTATTTATTTTAAAGGCATACACTGCGGACAAGCCTTTTACATAAAACTCAGGCCAAGTAACTGAGGCCTACTTAAATTATAACAGGGCCCTAAGCAAAGTAACTGATTTGGGCCCCCCATCATGTCGTAATAGAATCAGAAGATGCAGCTGCACAGCAATATGCCGCACACACCAGGGCAGCCGAGCTACTGATTGCTATGGGCAACAGCCTGCTTTCCTCTGTAGGTGCACAATGCAGGGAATAGCAGTGGCAAAATGCAGAGTGAGAGATGAATGGCTGGGACATTTGCACTCAGGGGCTGGGGCACCCCTGTGAAGAGGGTGCCAGATATCACAGCAGCAGCATTTTCCCCCTGCATAAGGGTCTGTGTGAAAGTCCACATTATCTCATAGACAAAGTTTAAACTTTCCAGATGTGTCTGATCGCTGTCAATCAGTACTAATTTTTAATTAAATTCATGTGTGTTTTATATTTCATAAAATGTAAAACCTTTTAAAATCATTACAAAATAATAATTTACCCAATTGACTTAATTGTATGGGTTAATTGACTCAAGTGTATAGGTAAATATCAGCAATATGTGAGAAAATATCCAGTGAGGAAAGCTGAGTACAGTACAGACCCTTGCTCCATGCTATCAGCCACACTTGCAGCACAAGAAGCACAATCTTACATGTTGAATAGCATGAATACAGGAGAGTTTATTGTCTTTTTAAAACCCCAGTAGCATGTCTGCGTATTTTTATTGGTTTAATGAAAATATGAATTTGGCCATAAGAAGCACAATTTGGAAATCAGAGCGAAACAGTTGAACTTTGTATATGTTTGGCACCACCAAGGCCAGGTTTATACTTTTTCTGCCCCTAGACTAACTTTCGTGCAGCTTCCTTTGCATGTGCGGCACCCCCTCCCATTCCTTGTGCAGCCCCTTCTTCCATGTCTAACATTCATGTACAGCAGCCCACTTAAGTTATATACAGTTCCCTCAAGCAGCAGCTCCCTATTTCCATATGCTGCTCCTTACTTGCAACCTTTGTATTCTATTTGCAGCCTCTTCCTCCATATGCAGTAATCCCTCCTCCATGTCCATCCGCCCCTTGGCCAGCTGCAGCCCAAGGCCCAGGCCTTGGTGGCCTTTGCAGAACCCAGCCCCAGGCACCACCTCATTTAACAGACCTGAAAGCTTCTTGAATGACATCTTTAAAACAGTAGAATATATTGTAAAACAATAAAGAAAAACAAAGAGGGCCTTAGGGCCTATTCTCCTTTGGGCGATTAGTGGGTAATTCCCGCTAAGTTCAGAAGTGCTAGCGGAATGCAAACCTCATGGCAGTGATCTCACTGCCACGATTGTCACCGATCGTGGGTGATTCACGATTAGCGGCAATCGCTAAATGGGTTGCTTGCAGCTTTTTGCTGCGATTTTGGAGCGACCGTGATGCAGTGCTTTAAAAAGTGCTGATCGCGATTGCCTGGGAATCGCGAGAATGTACAGTTATTTTACTGTGCTAATTTCGGTAAAATCACTCATGCAAAACGCTAGTGTTAAGCGCTAGCATTTTGGGATTGCCAGTGTGAATGTGGCCTTAGAAGGCATCCAGCAAGACTACTTTGCATGTAGAGGTGGGGTTGATCTTTCCCAATATATTGGTTGCAAGCAGTGTCATTTGTCATTTGCTTAGCTACAACTACAGGCTGATTAGTGGCCCGGAACTTGGGAACCATTTGTACAGTATGTATTCCTCGTGAAGTTCTAACAAACAGAATTCTATATTTTATTTCAACAAGTTTTTGTTGTAACATACCTTCTATTGTTTGGCTGACCTGCACTGTTTTGACTTTCAACTTTGGGACTGAGACTTTGCAAAGGGCAGGGGTGCCCAAACTTTTGCTAGGGGACCGAACTAGCAAAATTAAACAACATTTTTGCTGTTTGCTGTTAGGTACACTATGCCTGTGACATTTAGTCAAATTAAACATTTCCATGGAAATAACCCATATACCATGTGCAGTTTGAATGTCCCTTTCAGTGTGAAGGCGTAGTGCTACTGGCACAGTGGCAACTGCTAATTAGTGGCTGTTACTGCTACTGGCACAGTGGCATCTGCTAATCAGTGGCTGTTACTGCTGCTGGCACAGTGGCGGCTGCTAATCAGTGGCTTTTACTGCTGCTGGCACAGTGGTGGCTGCTAATCAGTGGCTGTTACTGCTGCTGGCACAGTGGCGGCTGCTAATCAGTGGCTGTTACTGCTGTTGGCACAATGGCAGCTGCTAATCAGTGGCTGTTACTGCTGCTGGCATAGTGGCATCTGCTAATCAGTGGCTGTTACTGCTGCTGGTATAGTGTCGGCTGCTAATCAGTGGATGTTACTACTGCTGGTATAGTGTCGGCTGCTAATCAGCGTCTGTTACTGCTGCTAGCACAGTGGCAGCTGCTAATCAGTGGCTGTTACTGCTGCTGGCACAGTGGCAGCTGCTAATCAGTGGCTGTTACTGCTGCTGGTATAGTGTCGGCTGCAAATCAGTGGCTGTTACTGCTGCTGGTATAGTGTCAGCTGCTAATCAGTGGCTGTTACTGTTGCAAGCACAGTGGCAGCTACTAATCAGTGGCTGTTACTGCTGCTGGCACAGTGGCAGCTGCTAATCATTGGCTGTTACTGCTGCTGGTATAGTGTCGGCTGCAAATCAGTGGCTGTTACTGCTGCTGGTATAGTGTCAGCTGCTAATCAGTGGCTGTTACTGTTGCTAGCACAGTGGCAGCTGCTAATCAGTGGCTGTTACTGCTGCTGGTATAGTGTCGGCTGCTAATCAGTGATTGTTACTGCTGGTAACACAGTGGCAGCTGCTAATCAGTGGCTGTTACTGCTGCTAGCACAGTGGCGGCTGCTGATCAGTGGCTGTTACTGCTGCTAGCACAGTGGTGGCTGCTGATCAGTGACTGTTACTGCTGCTAGCACAGTGGCGGCTGCTAATCAGTGGCTGTTACTGCTGCTAGCACAGTGGCAGCTGCTAATCAGTGGTTGTTACTGCTGCTGACATAGTGGCAGCTGCTAATCAGTGGCTGCTACTACTACAGTGGTGGCTGAAAACCTACTGGTGAGCAAACGGGGAGGCAGATTGGCGATACAAAGTGGCCTCTGAATGTGGCACCACAGCTATAGCCTGTAGGCCATTTGGAATTAACAACTGTAGAGAGCTTGGAAGGCCACCAGAAAAGGATTGTCGGGCCGTATTTGGCCCCTGGGACGTACTTTGGACATCCCTGGCATAGGGAGATGAAGTATGAGTGGCTCTTCACATTGCATTCACTTTCTGGCTGAACTGTATAATGCATTGTTTTACAAGATGGCTGCTTTCAGTAGAAGCTGACTGTGACCAGGAAGGGAGCTGGGATTTACATGCAGGTGACATTACTTTGAGTCAAAGGAAGGTAGAATAACTGCATAATAAG
Organism: Hyperolius riggenbachi; assembly: GCF_040937935.1. Lineage (NCBI taxonomy): Eukaryota > Metazoa > Chordata > Amphibia > Anura > Hyperoliidae > Hyperolius > Hyperolius riggenbachi. Next base: position 79,940,163 of record NC_090655.1, read on the forward strand.
CATAAGCAATTAGTTGGGAGATAGGTTGTTAGTTGTTAATTGTTAATTGTTTATTATGTTTATTATGTTTATGTTTATTATGCCAGTTTATTATGCCAGTCTGTAGTTCTGCTTTAAAAGCTGCCTTTTATGTTGACCTGATCTTCAGTTTTTAGTTAAAAAGAACATCTGTCACTTATCCAGCAGAAAAAAATATACATTATGTCTGTTATCACTTGTACTTTGCTCCTAGCTACAAAAGTACGCAGTATATCTATATAGCATTAAAATAGTAAACAGAAACACATCTCAGATTCCCTGGATAAAAGTCTGATCTTTATTAGGGAAACAGGAACATTTTGATCGTGTTATTTTTATCAACAAGCTAATGATGCTTCTAATCTTTACGCATGTATAAACAAGCACACATGTATTCTTAATGCAGTACCAGGAAACACACTTAAAATTCCCAGCAGAGCTGATGAATTATTGACGGAACAAAGAACAAGGTCATAAAAAGTTGAAATTCTAAACACAGCAGCCATCCACATGTTCACTTTTATTTACAGCAAAAGTCAACTTACTGATAAGCTGAGGACACACATCCAATTTTGATTGTCCAGTCGTTGGCTAATTGTACCACTTGCATGTAGTATGAGATCTTGCCTACACAATCTGTTCATAGAATGCAAAATCTGTTGGCCCTCATACAAGTGGTTACATTGGCCAGGGATTGGCCAATCAAAATGTATGTATGTACCAGGCTTAAAAGGAACCGAGGTGTGAAACCTATGGAAGCTTCCATATTTATTTCCTTTTAAGCAATCCCAGTTGCCTGGCTGTCCTGCTGATTTTTCTGGTCAGTAGGGTCTAACTACTCACCTCACACACCTGAAACAAGCATGCAGCTAATCTTGACTGATTTGTCATAGACATCTGATATTCATGCTTGTTCAGGGTCTATGGCTTAAAGGGGAACTGAAGAGAGAGGTATATGGAGGCTGCCATGTGTATTTCTTTTTAAGCAATACCAGTTGCCTGGCAGCCCTGCTGATCCTCTGCCTCTAATACTATTTGCCATAGCCCCTGAACAAGCATGCAGCAGATCAGGTGTTTCCTGGACTTTAAAGTCAGATCTTACAAGACTAGCTGCATGCTTGTTTCTGGTGTTATTCAGATATTTGTAAATTGGTGTTATTCAGATACTACTGCAGAGAAATAGACCAGCAGGGCTACCAGGCAACTGGTATTGATTAAAAGGAAATAAATATGGCAGCCTCCGTATACCTCTTACTTCAGATCCTCTTTAAAGTAGAGGATCAACAGGACAGCAAGGCAATGTGCATTATTTAAAAGAAAATAAACCTGTTAGCCTCCATATCCCTCTCACTTCGGGTTCCCGAGAAGAAAATACAAAGGCACCACTTTCCACATTGCAGTAAAGAGTACAAGCTGATATAAATGTGCAGACAGGGCCAGTGCTACCACTGGGGCAATGGGGGCAATTGCCCCATGGCCCTGAAGCTTGATTGCCTCTCTTAGGGCCTGAACCCACTGCTGCGTTTTTAAAAAACGCATGCGTTTAAGCGTTTTGAAATGCGTTTTTAAAGCGCTTGGATGCATTTTGACGCGTTTGAACGCGTTATGATGCATTTAAACACATTAAACCGCGTCTAAATGCATTTTAAAATGCTTAAAAAACGCATACGTTTCAATGTGTTTTTAAAAACGCAGCAGTGGGCTCAAGCCCTTAACTGCTCTCCCCGGGCTCCTGCATGATCAGCATTGCAACCATGGGTGTAGCAATCACCCCTGCCATTGCAGGGGGGCCTAGAGGCTTTGGGGGCCCCTCCTCCTTCCTCTCCCCAACCGCAAGAGCAGCCAATTAGCAGAAAAACCTCCCTGTTCGCACAAAAAAAGTCCCTGCCACCTCCTCCTGCCCTGCAGAGTAGCGAGTAACTGTAATATTTTTCTGCTTCCAGGCACTGCTTCACTAGAGATGAGCCGAACCTCCGATTTTAGGTTCGCGAACTTTCGCGTAACGTTCGGTTTGCGTTAAAGTTCGCGAACCGCAATAGACTTCAATGGGGATGCGAACTTTGAAAAAAAAAAATAATTATGCTGGCCACAAAACTGATGGAAAAGATGTTTCAAGGGGTCTAACACCTGGAGGGGGGCATGGCGGAGTGGGATACATGCCAAAAGTCCCGGGGAAAAATCTGGATTTGACGCAAAGCAGCGTTTTAAGGGCAGAAATCACATTGAATGCTAAATGACAGGCCTAAAGTGCTTTAAAACATCTTGCATGTGTATACATCAATCAGGTAGTGTAATTAAGGTACTGCTTCACACTGACACACCAAACTCACCGTGTAACGCACCGCAAACAGCTGTTTGTGTAGTGATGGCCGTGCTGGACTGGTGCGCACCATGGCGAGAGTGCAGGTCGCCTGGCTGATGTAGCTGAATGACAGAACAGTGACTGTCCAGCTGATCAAATTTGGTCTGACCACAATCAAGCAACGACCTTATTATCTTTTGTGTGCCCCCCGAGACACTCATCTAGGCGCCGGTCATTGCTTCATTGTGATACGCAAGCCCCTTCACCACGGCAAGGTAATGATCACGAAGGGGAATGGGCGCATGTACATGCCTTTTCTTTTGTTGTTGCAGCTGCCCGCAGTGCAGCCAGAAAAATTAGGCAGTCATGTACACGCACCAGAAAAATTATTACAGCGGCCGCTGCTAGCAGCGGCCTAAAAAATTCAGCAATCCGCCTGGAGTCCTGGACCCTGTTGGTGGTGGCGGAGAAGGTAGTCAAGCGGCCTGCAGGCAGACATGCTGTGTGGAGGGACTGGGAGCGACTTAGTCTTCTTGGGGCAGCCCAGGCAGCCAGTCACACGGCGTGCAGGCAGAGATGCTGTGTGTGCGGGGACTGACTTAGTCTTGGGGCGGGCAGCAGCCCTCCGGGATCCATGCCTCATTCATTTTGATAAAGGTGAGGTACTTAACACTTTTGTGATTTAGGCGACTTCTCTTATCTGTGACAATGCCTCCGGCTGCGCTGAAGGTCCTTTCTGACAGGACGCTTGTGGCAGGGCAGGAGAGAAGTTGGATGGCAAATTGGGACAGCTCTGGCCACAGGTCAAGCCTGCGCACCCAGTAGTTCAAGGGTTCCTCATCGCTGTTCACAGCAGTGTCTACATCCACACTTAAGGCCAGGTAGTCGGCTACCTGCCGTTCCAGGCGTTGGTGGAGGGTGGATCCGGAAGGACTACGGCGAGGCGTTGGACTAAAGAACGTCCGCATGCCCGACATCACCATGAGATCGCTGGAGCGTCCTGTCTTTGACTGCGTGGACACGGGAGGAGGATTAGTGGCAGTGGTACCTTGCTGGCGTTGTGCTGTCACATCACCCTTAAAGGCATTGTAAAGCATAGTTGACAGCTGGTTCTGCATGTGCTGCATCCTTTCCACCTTCCGGTGAGTTGGTAACAGGTCCGCCACTTTGTGCCTGTACCGAGGGTCTAGTAGTGTGGCCACCCAGTACAGCTCATTCCCCTTGAGGTTTTTTATACGGGGGTCCCTCAACAGGCAGGACAGCATAAAAGACGACATCTGCACAAAGTCGGATCCAGTACCCTCCATCTCCTCTTGCTCTTCCTCAGTGACGTCACGTAAGTCAACCTCCTCCCCCCAGCCGCGAACAATTAGAGTTGAGCTGAAATTTTCGTAATTTCGCATTACTATAATTACGCATGCGAAATTTGCGATTACGATGCGAAATTAGCGTAGCGAAATTGCCATTAAAATCGTAATTGAAAATACCGTAAGCGTAATTTTCAACGCGAAATTTCGCGTTTCAGTCATGCCGTAATTTTGCATTAAACGCTACCGTAATTTCGCGTTAAACCGTAACGCTCCGTATAATATAAAAAAGCCGCCGACTTTAAGGGTTAATAGCAAAGCCCCCTTAAATGCTAAGAGCCTCAAATTTGGAGAATATATTAAGGAGATCAGGAGGAATAAGAGGAAAAATTTTTTTTTCAAAAAGACCTTATAGTTTTTGAGAAAATCGATGTTAAAGTTTCAAAGGAAAAATGTATACATTTAAAAACCCGCCGACTTTAACGGTTAATAGCAAAGCCTGCTTAAAGTTTAGGAACACCAAATTCCTAGGGTATATTAAGGGGATCAGTGGGAATAAGAGTTAAAAGTAAATAAACACACAAACACATAGAAAAAGTATTTTAATTGAACAAAAAACATAACCACGAAAAAAGTCCTTTAATATTCTTAATTAACCATTAATACTTACCTGTCCCTTTAAATAAATGATCCCACGCAATATCCTCGGAAATGTTCTATCAGTTACAATGTAACAAAGTTATTACAATGTAACAACTTTGTTACATTGTAACTACGCCGCACCCGACGTCACTCGCCGCTCACCCGCCGCACGGACCCGACAGAGCTCTGAGCTATAGCTCAGAGCTCTCGAAAGCATCTTTGTATTTGGGCTCCAAGGAGCCCCATTGGTCCTTAGCAGACCAATGGGGTTCCTTCTGATTTGAAGGAACCCCATTGGTCTGCTAAGGACCAATGGGGCTCCTTGGAGCCCAAATACAAAGATGCTTCTCAGAGCTCTGAGCTATATAGCTCAGAGCTCTGTCGGGTCCGTGCAGGACGCTAAGTCCCCGCCAGCTCCGCTGCCCTCCCCGCCTCTCCCACATGTCACCCACATGTCACCCACATGTGGGTGACATGTGGGTGACAGATGTGGGCGGGGTGGACAGCGGGAGCTGCGGGGACTTAGCGTCCTGCACGGACGCGTATGCGGCGGCTGAGCGGCGAGTGGCGTCGGGTGCGGCGTAGTTACAATGTAACAAAGTTGTTACATTGTAATAACTTTGTTACATTGTAACTGATAGAACATTTCCGAGGATATTGCGAGGGATCATTTATTTAAAGGGACAGGTAAGTATTAATGGTTAATTAAGAATATTAAAGGACTTTTTTCGTGGTTATGTTTTTTGTTCAATTAAAATACTTTTTCTAAGTGTCTGTGTGTTTATTTACTTTAACTCTTAAAGGAAATGGGTATGGGGTACAAGTACCTCTATACTCATTTCTCCTGGGAGGGGGGGTGGGCATCTGGGGGACCCCTTTTTAAAGGGGACTCCCAGATTCCACCATGAACCTCCCCCCCAGGAAATCGCGGCCTCCACCTCCACCGCCCATCGGAGGTGGAGAAGAGCCCCTTGTCCTTGGATTGGACAAGGGCTCGGAGGGGGAGGGGAAAACTTGGCTGCCCCTCCCTTTCCGAGACCCCCCAATCCATGGACCATGCGGGCTGGTATAGTCAGGGTGCGGAGCCCCACGCGGCCGGTGCTCCGCATTCTGGCTATCCCAGCCTGCATGGGGGACAAGGGGTTAAAGAGGTCTGGGAGGGGGGACCCCACGTCGTTTTTTTTTTTATATTTCCCACACTCAGAACGAAGTAAGTAAAACTCTTCCCACTTGGGGGAATCTATGAAAATAATACACTATTGTTACCTGTGCAAAAAAAACTGACATTTTCCGCATTTAAAAGACATTTTCGCCCTTGAAACTTAAAAATCGATTTTCTCAAAAACTATAAGGTCTTTTTAAAAAAAAAAAATGTTCCTCTTATTCCCACTGATCCCCTTAATATACCCTGGGAATTTGGTGTTCCTAAACTTTAAGCAGGCTTTGCTATTAACCGTTAAAGTCGGCGGGTTTTTAAATGTTTACATTTTTCCTTTGAAACTTTAACATCGATTTTCTCAAAAACTATAAGGTCTTTTTGAAAAAAATTTTTTCCTCTTATTCCTCCTGATCTCCTTAATATATTCTCCAAATTTGAGGCTCTTAGCATTTAAGGGGGCTTTGCTATTAACCCTTAAAGTCGGCGGCTTTTTTATATTATACGGAGCGTTACGGTTTAACGCGAAATTACGGTAGCGTTTAATGCGAAATTACGGCACGATACGACTGTAATGCGAAAATTACGCGAAAATTACGCTTACGCGAAATTTTGCGAAATCCTTCTTCATTACGATTATGTACTTACGGCCATAATCGTAATTACACTAATTACGCGAAATTTCGCAAAATCGTAATTAGGTCATTACGCTCATCTCTACGAACAATACCACGGGAAGGTTGAGCAGCACAAGCCCCCTGCGACGCCTGCTGCGGGTTTTCTCCTGCCGCCGTCCCCTCCTCCTCCTCCTCCTCCTCCCCCAAAGAAACACCTTGCTTATCATCCGAGTCTGACTCGTCTTCTGCACACGACTTCTCTTCTTCCTCCTCCTCCCCCCTCTGTGCTGCCGCAGGTGTTGAGGAAACAGCTGGGTCTGATGAAAATTGGTCCCATGCCTGTTCCTGCCGTAACGGTTCCTGGTCACGCTCATTCACAGCTTCATCCGCCACTCTACGCACAGCACGCTCCAAGAAGTAAGCATAGGGAATTAAGTTGCTGATGGTGCCCTCACTGCGGCTCACCAGGTTGGTCACCTCCTTAAACGGCCGCATGAGCCTGCATGCATTTTTCATCAGTGTCCAGTTGTCGGGCCAGAACATCCCCATCTTCCCAGACTGTTTCATTCTACTGTAGTTGTAGAGGTAGTGGGTGACGGCTTTCTTCTGTTCTAGCAGGCGGGAGAACATGAGCAGGGTCGAATTCCAGCGAGTCGGGCTATCGCAAATGAGGCGTCTCACCGGCATGTTGTTTTTCCGCTGAATTTCTGCAAATCGTGCCATGGCTGTGTAAGACCGCCTCAAATGCCCACAGAACTTCCTGGCCTGCTTCAGGACATCCGCTAAGCCAGGGTACTTTGCCACAAATCTTTGAACAACTAGATTCATGACATGTGCCATGCAGGGTATGTGTGTCAGCTTCCCCATATGCAAAGCGGCAAGCAGATTGCTGCCGTTGTCGCACACCACGTTGCCTATCTCCAGGTGGTGAGGGGTCAGCCACTCATCCACCTGTTTCTTAAGAGCAGCCAGGAGAGCTGCTCCAGTGTGACTCTCCGCTTTGAGACAAGACATGTCTAAGATGGCGTGACAGCGTCGTACCTGGCATGCAGCATAGGCCCTGCGGAGCTGGGGCTGTGTAGCTGGAGAGGAGAACTGCCACTCAGCCAAGGAGGAGGAGGACAGCGAAGAGCATGTAGCAGGAGGAGAGGAGGTGGCAGGAGGCCTGCCTGCAAGCCGTGGAGGTGTCACAATTTGGTCCGCTGCACCCTGCTTGCCATCGTTCCCCACCAGGTTCACCCAATGGGCTGTGTACGTAATGTAGCGGCCCTGCCCGTGCTTGGCAGACCAGGCATCCGTGGTCAGGTGTACCATTGACCCAACGCTCTTCGCAAGAGATGACACCACTTGCCTCTCAACTTCACGGTGCAGTTGGGGTATGGCCTTTCTCGAAAAATAAGTGCGGCCTGGCATCTTCCACTGCGGTGTTCCGATGGCCACAAATTTACGGAAGGCCTCAGAGTCCACCAGCTGGTATGGTAACAGCTGCCGAGCTAACAGTTCCGCCACGCCAGCTGTCAGACGCCGGGCAAGGGGGTGACTGGCCGAAATTGGGTTCTTCCACTCAAACATTTCCTTCACGGACACCTGACTGCTGCTGTGGGCAGAGGAGCAGGAACCGCTCAAGGGCAGAGGCGGAGTGGAGGAGGGTGCCTGTGAAGGTGCAAGGGAGAAAGCGGCAGAAGCAGATGATGCACCTGAAGGAGGAAGAATAGAAGGAGGGTGACTTTTCTTTTGTGTGCTGCTGCTGCTTTTGCTCAGGTGGCCATCCCATTGCTGTTTGTGCCTTTTCTCCAGGTGCCTTCGTAAGGCACTTGTCCCTACGTGAGTGTTGGCCTTTCCACGGCTCAATTTTTGTTGGCAGAGCGAACAGATGGCTTTGGTCCGATCTGAGGCACACACATTAAAAAATTTCCACACCGCTGAGCCACCCTGGGATGTGGGCACTATGGGGACCTCAGCAGCTGATGCTGAAGGGCAAGTTGGCTGGCTGTACATAGGTGGCGATACATGGTGCCGGACTCTGCCACCAGCTGTTTCTGACGAAGAGCTGCCCCAGCTTCTTTCAGCAACTTCTCTCCTCCTACTACTCTCTGACTCCCCCTCTGAACTGTCCCTCTCTTCATCTCCTCTATTGGGAACATACAGAGGATCCCTATCATCGTCAGCATCGTAATCATCCTGCCCAGCTTCGCTTGCCTCAGAAAAATCCAAACATGCACCATCAGTAGGTCCTTCATCCTCCTTACACGTTACATCCATAGTGTTGCCGCGTAACGCAGACATATGAGCTGGTGAAAAATCATCTGGCTGTAACAACAATGGCTGTGCATCAGTGATTTCACCACTAAATAATTCTTGCGAAGTGTCAAATGCAGTGGAAGTGGTGCTAGTAGTAGCGCTGGTGGCTGAGCAAGATGAGGTGTTCTGTGTCGCTAAATACTCAACCACGTCCTGACAATCTTGGGAGGTGATGGGACGTGCCTTCTTCCGAGCACTGTACTGTGGGCCAGGTCCACACGAAATTACATTTACACGACCTCGCGCAGACCTGCCGGGTGGCCTTCCTCTGGCTCTGGCACTACCTCTTCCTCTACCTGTTTTGTCCATATCGGGTATGCACGGAGTGGTATATCACATTGCGTGCACTCACGTAGGTAGGTGGGTTCACTTAACTGCACAGGTATGCGCACTGATGCGGTGGGTTCACTGAACACAACAGGTATGCAGTGGCGGGTTCACTGAACACAACAGGTATGCAGTGGCGGGTTCACTGAACACAACAGGTATGCAGTGGCGGGTTCACTGAACACAACAGGTATGCAGTGGCGGGTTCACTGAACAGGTATGCAGTGGCGGGTTCACTGAACAGTACAGGTATACAGTGGCGGGTTCACTGAACACAACAGGTATGCAGTGGCGGGTTCACTGAACACAACAGGTAAGCAGTGGCGGGTCCACTAAACAGAACAGGTATGCAGTGGCGGGTTCACTGAACACAACAGGTATGCAGTGGCGGGTTCACTGAACACAACAGGTATGCAGTGGCGGGTTCACTGAACAGTACAGGTATACAGTGGCGGGTTCACTGAACACAACAGGTATGCAGTGGCGGGTTCACTGAACAGGTATACAGTGGCGGGTTCACTGAACAGAACAGGTATACAGTGGCGGGTTCACAGAACAGGTATGCAGTGGCAGGTTCACTGAACACAACAGGTATGCAGTGGTGGGTTCACTGAACAGGTATACAGTGGCGGGTCCACTGAACAGAACAGGTATGCAGTGGCAGGTTCACTGAACACAACAGGTATGCAGTGGTGGGTTCACTGAACAGGTATGCAGTGGTGGGTTCACTGAACACAACAGGTAAGCAGTGGCGGGTTCACTGAACAGTACAGGTATACAGTGGCAGGTTCACTGAACACAACAGGTATGCAGTGGCGGGTTCACTGAACACAACAGGTATGCAGTGGCGGGTTCACTGAACACAACAGGTATGCAGTGGCGGGTTCACTGAACAGGTATGCAGTGGCGGGTTCACTGAACAGTACAGGTATACAGTGCCAGGTTCACTGAACACAACAGGTATGCAGTGGCGGGTTCACTGAACACAACAGGTATGCAGTGGCGGGTTCACTGAACCCAACAGGTATGTAGTGGCGGGTTCACTGAACAGGTATGCAGTGGCGGGTTCACTGAACAGTACAGGTATACAGTGGCGGATTCACTGAACACAACAGGTATGCAGTGGCGGGTTCACTGAACAGGTATACAGTGGCGGGTTCACTGAACAAAACAGGTATACAGTGGCGGGTTCACAGAACAGGTATGCAGTGGCAGGTTCACTGAACACAACAGGTATGCAGTGGCGGGTTCACTAAACAGGTATACAGTGGCGGGTCCACTGAACAGAACAGGTATGCAGTGGCGGGTTCACTAAACACAACAGGTATGCAGTGGTGGGTTCACTGAACAGGTATGCAGTGGTGGGTTCACAGAACAGGTATGCAGTGGTGGGTTCACAGAACAGGTATGCAGTGGTGGGTTCACAGCACAGGTATGCAGTGGTGGGTTCACAGAACAGGTATGCAGTGGTGGGTTCACAGCACAGGTATGCAGTGGCAGGTTCACTGAACAGGTATGCAGTGATGGGTTCACAGAACAGGTATGCAGTGGCAGGTTCACTGAACAGGTATGCAGTGGTGGGTTCACAGTACAGGTATGCAGTGGTGGGTTCACAGAACAGGTATGCAGCCAGCCAGGAACAAGTTAAGCCTAACTAATCTTTCCCTGAAAGACAGTCTGCAGCAGCTCGCCCTACTCTCACTAACGCAGGCAGCACACGAGTGACCGTAATGGCCGCCGCTGCCTGCCTTATATAAGGGGGGGTGGGGCTCCAGGGGCTAGTGTAGCCTAATTGGCTACACTGAGCCTGCTGACTGTGATGTAGAGGGTCAAAGTTGACCCTCACGGTGCATTATGGGGCGAACCGAACTTCCGCAAAGGTTCGCCAGCGGGACGCGAACGCGAACCACCGAAGTTCGCGTGGAACCGTTCGCCGGCGAACCGTTCGGCCCATCTCTATGCTTCACAGCAGAACACTCCCTGCTGCCATTCGCCAACTCCCGATCACATGATCCTCATCGGGTTCAGGGACCGAGGGTGCCCTATGCTATCATTTTTGCAGGAGGGCCCTAGTAAGTCTAGCTACGCCCCTGATTGCAACTCACCTGTTCCAACACGCTGCCCCATCTGTGCTCCCCCTCTTCATCCCCGCTGGCTGCCTCTTTTCTATGACCTGTTGCATGTCATAATGCAATAACATGCGCCATGTCTTTAAGAAGAGGCAAGCAGCATGATGAAGACAGGGAACATGAACAAAGGAGCAGCGCCGGGACAGGTGAGTTGCAATGCTGATCATGGAGAAACCTGGGAGCACAGTATAGTTGAGGGGGGCGATTGGGGAGAGGAGGGTCTAGCAGTGTGAGGGGTCCAGCAGGGCTCAGGACAGGAGCTGAATTTGGTTTAGGGGGCAGGGTAGGGAGGCCCCAGGGTAACCTTTGCCATGGGGCCCCATCAGAGATTGAACCAGCCCTGTGTGTAGAAGAGACTATCTGAAACTACAGAGGACAATGGCCTGTGATAAGTGTGCCCATTCACAATAATCAGGATAAGAGGCACCTATACTCTATCCCCTATGCTATCAAGGCATTTTGCATTGACCTGAGGAAGTGGGCCATGACCCGTGAAAAGCTTTTTTTCCAGTTGAACTGGTGTCTATATCTTCTGGAGAGGTAAAAAATTACCTCTCTTTTTATCATGCGGTTTTTTTATTTGTATTTTAAAATACTAAAATAGAACACACATTGGGTGCCTCCATCCTACCCATTACCAGTCAGACCTCCTTTGGAGGTAATAGCTTTGTAGTTTTTCTGGAAAGTCTATTGTGGTACAGATGAGCCACTGTCCAGTATCCAGCAGGACCTGGAGTACCGAGCAGGGACAGTTAATTTCCTGCAGGCCTATACGGTGGTTGCAGGAACTGCAACCCACCCTTGTGAGTATATATCTATCTATATAAGTTTATTCCTTCCTATACCTGATGATACTGCACTATTGGGCTCTCCCTACTTCTCACCTAGGTATTTTTGGGGTCCAGAAGTTTTGCCTCTTTATACGTGGTACCTGAGAAACTTGGTGCATTATTATTAATCACGGATGAGCTATAGGCAAAATAATTTTTTTTTCCTGAAAAATGTGTTTATTTAACTCCAAACTTTATTACCATCGTTTAAAATGATATATTTTGTATTTTCTAATGTTAATATGAAGGAAAATGAACCAGGAGAGAAAGGACCAGTGTGATATGAATTATAAAACGACATAATTTTCTTATAGAAACTTTATGGTATGCGTGACTAGGGGTGTGATTTGATGTGTGGCAGGGGCGTGGCGTAAGTGTCTCTCTTTCTAATCTCAAAAAGTTGGTAGGTATGCTCTAATTATGACTTGTTATGACCACATAAGGGCTTCTTTTTCATGGTAGATGCAAAGAGAACTACAACAAAAGTAGAGCAGCTCCCACAGCACAACAGCCAGATACAATTGAGCTGTTAAAGGAAAATCCTTTTTTCCTTAAAAGAAATGTCTCTAGATAGATCTGTGCTTCCCAAGTTGTAATTTTAAGAATACCGGGGGCAGGGGAAAAAGTTCAAATTTACTTACCTGGAGCTTCTTCCAGCCCCCACAGTATATAAGGTCTGTGCTTCTGATCCACTGTCAACTGTTACTGCCTGCTCTAAAAGATCTGGCTACAGCGCATGCACGGTCCCGCCCATGTTCCTCCTCAATCATGCTCCCGTAGTCAGGAGTGTTCTGCGCTTGCGCAGTTTATAAAGGCTTTAACTATGCTTGAGCAAAACGCTCCCTGCTACGGGAGTGTGACCAAGGAGGCATGTGGACTCAACAATGTATGCACAATAGCTGGATCTTTCAGTGGTGGTAGCAGGACACTGCAGGAGATCAAAACCTTATATATGGCGGGGGACTGGAAGAAGCCTACAGTAAGTAAATCTGATGTCGTTAATTGTTCTTAATCGGAATGTAGGGACTGTACAATGTCACAATTCTGTGAAATCCTCAAAAGTAGGAAAAAACAACTGTTATTGGATAAGTAAAGTTACACAGAAAAAGGCTGGGGTGAGCCAACAGGTAGCAATAATTCTGTTAAGTGAAAGTCTTTTTTACAGGAAAGTACTTTGTGTTTCTATAAAATGTTGTTGGATTGTGGAATGAATCCTTATGAGGAAATTCACTTTGGTATAAGAGTGTTTTGGATTACAAGCATGTTTATGGAACAAATTATGCTTGCAAACCAAGGTTCCATGGTAATCAACCAATAGTTCTTGTAGAGCCAATCTGAAAACATATGCATGCATATATACTCAACTATAAGTCTAGAAATGTAGGTCTGACTCACTAAATAAAAGTGTAGAGGTCAACTTATACACGAGTCACAGGCAACACTGACTAATGTGTGTACTATTAGTGATTGACATTCCCATTTGCAGCACTCAGTGGTAGGTGACATTTTCTTGATAAAGGAAATGCCAAGACAACACAGGTCTGAAAGACCTAGCCACAACTATTAACAAGGAAAAGGGCAGAACGATACTGGGTTAAAGGAAGGGGGGTGAATAATTGCTGCACTTGGGGGCCTGGAGAATATATTGGCTGCACTTAAAGGAACTCTGAAGCCCAAAAAAAAAAAAATGAGTTTAACTAACCCGGAGCTTCTACCAGCCACCTGCAGCCGCCCTGTGTCCGTGCCGTCACCAAGTGATCCTCCAGTCCCCTGCAGTGACCCTCTTCCGGCTGACCGACTGAGCGAGTTGACAGCCACTGTGCATGGACGGCCACACCCGTCCTCCTTCATGCTTTCACCGCAGCAAGCATTTTGCAGTAGAGATTATTGCATACTGCGCATGTGCAGAGCACTCACGTACATGGGAGCACGATTAGGAGGTGTGTAGACTGGGGCCACGCGTCAAGATGAAAGTAGGGTGCTGCAGGAACAGGAGGATAACTTTGTGACAGTGTGGGCACAGGGCGTATGCAGGGGGTTGGTAGAAGCCCCGGGTAACTTAAACTTTTTTTTTTACTTCAATTTAAGTTCCCTTTAAGGGACAGAGGTTAATGGTTGCAATACTGTATGACATGCAGTCATTAGTCCCTTCTAGTCCCCAAGTGCAGCCATTAACTTTCCTGGGTAGACTTATACTTGAGTCAAGAACCAATTCCAGCTTTAGAGGGTCAAATATTGCTGACTTATACATGAGGTTGATTTGTTTTCGAGGATATACGCTAGTTTTTATAAGCAGAAATGTCCTTTCCTCTGGACATCTGCAGCCATTTTGCTCTGGTTTCACGTGCAGCAGCCTGGATGGTAATACATAGTTCACTCATTTCTAGAACTGGACTAGCTTGTCCAATAATCATATGCCTATGAGTTATTTAAAGCCCTACTCCAGGTTAAAAAAAAGCTTTACTGGATCTGTGTATGCAATTAGCTGAAGAGCTTGTTTCTGTCTGTCTCTAAAGAACCTTCTGGAGTAGCTGGTGCCAAATAAGTTGGTTTTGAAGTTTTTGGAGCTAAGACAGTGGCATTTTCTTGCATTTGTCATAATTTAAGACATTTTGTGTAAGCAACAAAAGCCTCTATTCACACAAGAGGTGCCATTTGAGCACTTTTATTACTAAGCTTTTAGATAGGGTTTTTGAATCTGTCTGCAGATGGGCTTTAAGAAGCCTGTATTTTTTAGATCTTGAAGTTGATGAACCTCATGATATTTTGTCTTTCAAAATCTGAAATATCAAAGTCCAAGGGTTTTCTCAATGATTCGATAAAGTTCAATAGTTCAAGAATGTATTTTGCATACAGAAAAGTGCACATGGGAAACGTCAAAAACATCTATAAGTTGGCAGCATTAGATACAGGACAGTCAGCACTATGCTTTATACCCAACAGATGCTTTACGGCATTTAGCAGTTTTCTGTTTCCTGTGATCAAAATAATGGCATTAATGGTCGGGAAGGTTGAAATCACTACAAAGCAAAATGAAAACAGTAAAGTACCTACTTCCGCAGTCTCGTTGAATATGCCGGTAAGAGCACCATAAAATGCTAAATAAATAAGCAGTAGGGAGGAAACAGTCCTAGCAGCAGATATGTGGGATTTAATCTTTGCATTACCAAAGCTCTTGCTGTTTTGTCTAAGGCGTTTCATATGCCTGTATAAAGAGGTTATAATGGTCCCGGCTGTAATGAAGATGATGATAAATGCAACAGCAGCAAACAGCATATACATCTGAAAGAGGCAATTGCATCTGCTTTTAATATTAAAAGTAGTGGGGAGGGTTAGGTTTCCAAGAAGGGTTAGGTTTCCAGGGATACTGTCATTAGTAACGGCCATATACGTGTAAACTTGCCAGTAAGCAGGCAGCCCAACCATCCAAGATATTGCCACCGATAGTGCCAGTAGATAGGGTACCACTACTGGAAGCTTCGCCTGGACTTTGTAGAAAAATGTCCCGCTGAGTTGAATGATCTTCACACAGTAGTAAAAGCACAAACAGGTGGAACACCAGAGACTAGAGAAGGCCAATGAAGCCATCATCGCCCCCATAACATTTAAAACTTTATCTTGAAAGTAGTAAACCACAAACATGAAGAAACAAATTTCATTGATAAGAACGGTTCCTTGGAGCAAAACGTTGGACAGGACGATGCAGTTGATGATCACGTCGCAAGGGTTAAACTCCCGGGTCTTTAGCCAGTCTGCAAAGTGGACAGTTAGAATAAACACGTTCCCCGTTAAACTTGACAGAAACAAAGTGCAGTGGATGACCACTGCCAATATAGGGTTTAATTGTGACATCCTGCTGACAATCAAGAATACAGGACTCCGGTATTCAGAAGCCCAATGAATTCTGATTGCAATTATCGATAACTGTGGTGTGGACATGGAGTCTCTTGATTAATTTATAACTAAGCTCCTGAATTTGATATATTAATGCATCAGGCGTAAGGTGAGCACAGGCCTATTTGCTAAAGAAAACAGCAGGTTTAGTTTAAATAAATTCATCACCCATCTGTCCTAAACAAATTACGTGGTGTGCGCTTTCATTCATCTTTAGTGGCCATGCGAGCACAACAATACGTCTGTCTATGTTGTTGCCTCCTGTTTTCAATTCCAGAATGCAAAGAAAACCCAGATCTGTCATTTTATTTACAATGTCTTCCTCACCTTTCGGTTCCAAACACAACAACAGGGAAACGATGCCATATTTGCAAGTCTAGTTGGCAGCATTTGTCAACTGACTTTCACTGCATCTGTTGACAGATGTAAATAATGTGGCTTATTCATCTGCAATGTTTTTTTGTTCTTAGAATTTGACATTCAATCGCATTTAAACTCCAACTCTACAGTCCTGTAAGTTTGATATTTGATGACACAGCAATAATAATATTGCTGTGCGATGCTTACAAAAGCTGTGTAACGATTGTGGAACTTTCCCCGTGATCAGGCGTATAATTTGCAGGAACCCAGCAAAAGGTGCTACGCACCCGTAGAGGGAAAATTCCTGTCGGCAGATGGCGCTGGGGAGTGCAGAGGAACCAATCCTCTGTACCTCCACAAATGCCAGACAGGAATTGTACAAAACGCAGAACGCAATCGCAAGAGAGGCGATTGCAAATGAGAATGAGCAAAGGGACAGGTTGTATGTGTGTGCGCCAATCCAGTCGCCACCCAGCGACCGCGCACACACACAACAGCAGATATGAAATAGGAACGCGATCGCGAGAGGTGCGATCGCCAGACGTGACACAAGGCAGATCAGAATAGAATACGAGGGTAGCAAAGGCACAGCAAATAATACAATAAGGAGATACGGAAAATAACAAATGCTAGCTAACCGTGAACACCGCACTCATTCGCAACAGTGCACGCGGTTATGCGCGGTCTCCACGTGATAAGCACAATAGAGACAAGCACGCCTAACTAACCATTAACAGACAAACATGAAACAGAGGACGCGAGCGCTTGCTTAACGGTTACCTCACCGAGCCTCCAGCAAGCGTAGCAGACAGACACACGAAAACAGGGACAAGCGAGAGATAGGATCCACAGCACTAGCGAAAAGTGGCTAGCGCGATCCAAGTACAGAGTAGCAGAACAGAAGGATCCCCAGCGCCAGCGAAAAGTGGCCAGCGCGATCCCAGAAGACAGTACAGAAGGATCCCCAGCGCTAGCGAAAAGTAGCTAGCGCGATCCCAGGAGACAGAACAGAAGGATCCCCAGCACTAGCAAAAAGTAGCTAGTGCGATCCCAGGAGACAGAACAGAAGAGATAGCTGGTAGCAACCGCTGCATCAGCTATACTCCAAGAACAGAGATCAGAACCATTTCCTGTCAACCACCATAGGGACAGGACAATGGCAAACAGGCAAGACAAGACAGAACAGGCAATACAGATAATACAATCCTAACAGCACTAGGGAAATCTGCCTAGCGCAGATTTAGGAATTACTCTAAGCTGATGTTCAAACAGAGAGCAAGGCTGACACCCCACCAGGAGTGTTACATAGGACGAAATCCTTATGAACAGCAAAGCATTGTGGGACACACACAGTACTTATAGTACACGCCTCCAATGAATGTGGCCAGGCAATTTGCATGACAACGTATGCAAATTCCTCAGCAAGCACAAGCTGCAAAACTGACAGAAGCTCTTCTTTCCAGAGTCCTGCAGCATGCAAATCTAAACAATGGTCAAAAGGCTGGCTGCCTGCACAGGCAGCTGAGCAAATCATCACAAGCTGTTTAAAAGAAAACATTCCTTTGCGCTGACAATGGATGAGATCTTGTATAATCTTTGTATGCAATGCACTATTTTGCTACAGCTGTATTTGTATACCTTATTGACGACTCAATAAAAACTTATTCTCAAAAAAAAGAAAACGTTCCAACCAAAATATGTTAGGTTGTGTTCTCTAAAAGAAAAATCAGGGAAATATTTTATTGAAATATATATATTTAACACATACACACACACGTATACAGTGGGATGCGAAAGTTTGGGCAACCCTGTTAATCGTCATGATTTTCCTGTATCTTTCGTTGGTTGTTATGATTAAAAAAAATTTAGTTAAATATATCATATAGGAGACACACACAGTGATATTTGAGAAGTGAAATGAAGTTTATTGGATTTAGGCAGGTGCATAAATTTGGGCACCACAAAAAAGAAATGAAATCAATATTTAGTAGATCCTTCTTTTGCAGAAATTACAGCCTCTAAACGCTTCCTGTAGGTTCCAATGAGAGTCTGGATTCTGGTTGAAGGTATTTTGGACCATTCCTCTTTACAAAACATCTCTAGTTCATTCAGGTTTGATGGCTTCCAAGCATGGACAGCTCTCTTTAACTCACACCACAGATTTTCAATTATATTCAGGTCTGGGGACTAAGATGACCATTCCAGAACGTTGTACTTGTTCCTCTGCATGAATGCCTTAGTGGATATTGAGCAGTGTTTAGGATCATTGTGTTGTTGAAAGATCCAGCCCGACGCAGCTTCAGCTTTGTCACTGATTCCTGGACATTGGTCTCCAGAACCTGCTGATACTGAGTGGAATCCATGCGTCCCTCAACTTTGACCAGATTCCCAGTCCCTGCTCTGGCCACAAAGCCCCACAGCATGATGGAACCACCACCATATTTTACTGTAGGTAGCAGGTGTTTTTCTTGGAATGCTGTGTTGTTTTTCCTCCATGCATAATGCCCCTTGTTATGCCACAATAACTCAATTTTAGTTTCAGCAGTCCACTGCACCTTATTCCTAAATGAAGCTGGCTTGTCCAAATGTGCTTTAGCATACCTCAAGAAGCTCTGTTTGTGCTGTGGGCGGTGAAAAGGCTTCCTCTGCATTCAGCATCACCTTGTGTAAAGTGTGCCGAATGGTTGAACAATGCACAGTGACTCCATCTGCAGCAAGATGATGTTGTAGGTCTTTGGTGCTGGTCTGTGGGTTGACTCTGACTGTTCCCACCATTTGTTGCTTGTGTTTATCTGAGATTTTTCTTGGTCTGCCACGCTGAGCCTTAACGTGAACTGAACATGTGGTCTTCCATTTCCTCAATATGTTCCTAACTGTGGAAACAGACAGCTGAAATCTTTGAGACAGCTTTCTGTATCCTTCCCCTAAACCATGATGGTGAACAATATTTGTCTTAAAGAGGAACTTCAGCCTAAACAAACATACTGTCATTAAGTTACATTAGTTATGTTAATTAAAATAGATAATAATATAATCTCTTACCCACCTTGTTTTAAAAGAACAGGCAAATGTTTGATTACATGAGGGCAGCCATCTTTTTGGTTGAAAGGAGGTGACAGGGAGCATGAGACACAGTTCCAACTGTCCTGTGTGCTGATCACCCCTCCCAGTTGCTAGGCAACGTGAATAACAACATAGGAAATCCCATCATGATTTGCACAGCATCAGGGAAAAAAAGCCCAGGCAGTTTTCTTTGATGGGGCAGAGCTTAAGCTTTTGTGCAGCTAAAAATAAGGCTTATGTAAGAAAAACAAAGGTCTGATGCTGTGAAACTGTTTAAGAAACACCAAGCCTTTTCAATGCTGCTGAGTAGATTTTTAGTCTGGAGGTTCACTTTAAGGTCATTTGAGAGTTGTTTTAAGACCCCCATGTTGCTACTCTTCAGAGAAATGTAAAAGAGGAGGGAAACTTACAATTGACCCCCTTAAATACTATTTCTTATAATTAGATTCACCTGTGTATGTAGGTCAGGGATCACTAAGCTTACCAAGCCAATTTGAGTTCCAATAATTAGTTCTAACGGTTTGGGAATCAATAAAATGACAACAGTGCCCAAATGTATGCACCTGCCTAATTGTATTTAAACAATTATTGCACACTTTCTGTAAATGCAATAAACTTCATTTCACTTTTCAAATATCACTGTGTGTGTCTTCTATAATCTACATGATATATTTAACTGACATTTTTTTATCATAACAACCAACAATTTATACAGGAAAAACATGACAATTAACAAGGTTGCCCAAACTTTTGCGATGCAATAGTTTGGACAACCTTGTTAATCAAAATGATTTTCCTGTATAAATCGTGTGTTGTTACAATAAAAAATGTCAGTTAAATATATCATGTAGGAGACACACACAGTGATATTTGAGACGTTAAATTAAGTTTATTGGATTTATATAATGTGTGCAATAATTGTTTAAACAAAATTAGGCAGGTGCATAAATTTGGGTAACACAAAAAAGAAATGAAATCAATATTTAGTAGATCCTCCTTTTGCAGAAATTAAGGCCTCTAAACACTTCCTGTAGGTTCCAATGAGAGTCTGGATTCTGGTTGAAGGTATTTTGGACTGTTCTTCTTTACAAAACATCTCTAGTTCATTCAGGTTTGATGGCCTCCGAGCATGGACAGCTCTCTGTAACTCACACCACAGGTTTTCAATTATATTCAGGTCTGTGGACTGAGATGGCAATTCCAAAACGTTGCACTTGTTCCTCTGCATGAATGCCTTAGTTGATTTTGAGCAGTGTTTAGGAACGTTGTCTTGTTGAAAGAGCCAATCCCGGTGCAGCTTCAGCTTTGTCACTGATTCCTGGACATTGGTCTCCAGAATCTGCTGATACGGAGTGAAATCCATGCATCCCTCAACTTTAACAAGATTCCCAGTCCCTGCGCTGACCGCACAGCCCCACAGCATGATGGAACCACCACCATATTTTACTGTAGGTATCAAGTGCTTTTCTTGGAATGCTGTGTTGCTTTTCCTCCATTCATAACGCCCCTTGTTATGCCCGAATAACTCAATTTTAGTTTCATCAGTCCACAGCACCTTATTCCAAAAATGAAGCTGGCTTGTCCAAATATGCTTTAGCATACCTCAAGTGGCTCTGTTTGTGCTGTGGGTGGAGAAAAGGCTTCCTCTGCATCACTCTACATACAGCATCTCCTTGTGTAAAGTGCACCAAATGGTTGAACGATGCACAGTGACTCCATCTGCAGCAAGATGATGTTGTAGGTCTTTGGTGCTGGTATGTTGGTTGACTCTGACTGTTCTCACCATTCGGCGCTTCTGTTTATCCGAGATTTTTCTTGGTCTGCCACTTCAAGCCTTAACTTGAACTGAGCCTGTGGTCTTCCGTTTCCTCAATATGTTCCTAACTGTGGAAACAGACAGCTGAAATCTCTGAGACAGCTTTCTGTATCCTTCCCCTAAACCATGATGGTGAACAATCTTTGTCTTCAGGTCATTTGAGAGTTGTTTGGAGACCCTCATTTTGCTACTATTCAGAGAAAATTAAAAGAGGAGGGAAACTTACAACTGACCCCCTTAAATACTCTTTCTCATAATTGGATTCATCTGTGTATGTAGGTCACGGGTCACTGAGCTTACCAAGCCAATTTGCGTTCCAATAATTAGTTCTAAAGGTTTTGGAATCAATAAAATGACAACAGTGCCCAAATTTGAGCACCTGCCTAATTGTATCTAAACAAATATTGCATACTTTCTCAAATATCACTGTGTGTGTCTCCTGTATGATATATTTAACTGACATTTTTTATCGTAACAACCAACAATTTATAGAGGAAAATCATGACGATTAACAAGGTTGCCCAAACTTTCGCACCCCACTTTATCTTAAAGAGTAGGTTTACCTCATGCTTTTGCAATTAGCTTAGATTGCGTGAATAGGAAGTTGTCCTGGTAAATCCAACAATCACAGGATTCTCTATAAAAGAAGAAAGACCAGGAGCCAAATGGCGCAGTATCTCTGGACTACAGGAACAAAGCCCCTAGTCCAAGTATGTCGTGACTTCCCTTTTTTGTGCCACAGCCCCCCCCCCCCATTCCATATGTAGCCCCCATCTTCCGTGTGTATCTATGTACAGCAGCCCCCTTTCTTTCATGAACAGCTCCTTTGAGCATCAGTTTCCTTTTTCATATGTTCTTCCCCATTTTCCCCCTCTACCATAGTAACCCCTCTTTCATGTTTAGGTGCCTCCTTGGACTGCAGCCACCCCATGGCCGGGTTTTTGTGGCCTTTCCAAAAATCCAGCCCTGAACAGGAAATATCATTCTTAGAAATATATACTAAGCTGGCTGGTTACAGGTGCCACTGTTGGAATCGGCAAGAAGGCTACTTGATCATTTCCTAGGTACAGATTGTGTGTATTTGGCACTCAAGGGGGGCAGGTTGAGAAATATGAAACCTAAGTTGCCTATGTTAATCCTTATGCATAAAGTGTGGTGCAGAGCAAAAGCCCTACAAGTATGTGGCAGGATTTACTTCCCTCACTCCTTTGTGGAATAATTATTTATTAGAATTACCAACCACATTATTTAAACTGCAGTATAGTAAAGTAACCACAGGATGTCACTGTAATGTGCTAGGATGATCTCTATGGTATTTTGATTTCCTGTATTCATTCTGTGTTCCTCTCTGTCCTTTGTAAGCTGCATTACCTGATGGTTGTGCATGATAAATCTCTGCACGTTTTCTTCAATAAACTCAAGCTGCTTCCTTTTGGTTTGTATACTGCCCCTCCCCAGTGTTTAATATGCTGCAGCAAGCCTCGAGTAAGCAAGGCCTGATACGATCCTGATTTAGTATGTTGCTGGCCAAACATCGTGAAAAATTCCCACTAAAATGCAAAATTGCCTGGGAGTCTGACTTTCTTGAGCTTACAGATGAGGATTGGCAAGAAGCTCTTCAAGCAGTTCCCCTAGTCTTGGTGAATGCTACCCCAGCATTTTTGCAGTTATAAATTATTCATAGGACTTATTTTGCACCTAAGCGTTTGTTTTGTGCCAGTTTGCCCTAGGCGCAAAAAGGATCATGGAGACCTCATCCACATAAAATGGAATTATCCCAGGCTTTGCAGGTATTGGACTAACATACTAGGGGCTCGATTCACAAAGGTGTGCTAACCTAGTTTGCATGCCTAACAACTTTGGACGTGCAAAGTAGGGTGCTAAGTAGTTTGCACGTCTAAAGCTGTTACAGATCACGTGCAAAGTTTAGCACTGCTAAGTATGCTTAGCACGCGAACGGTGCGACGTTACGCGTGCACCGGTACAACGTTTCGCGCCCATCGCTTAAACTTTGCACACACAAACTTTTGCGTGAAGCGGCCGTTTTTGCGTCCTAAGTGCCTTTTCATTGGCATGCTAACACTTAGCACCCTTTAGTGAATCAAGGCCCAGATGTCATAGATAGACTATATCAGGCTCTGTCTTTTACTTTCCCTTTTCGTTCCTTTTTTTATTATTAATATTCTCTGGTCTTTTCATTTCTTAGTTTTTTGACTGATGTTTTTCCCTTTTGTCACCTATTTCATTAGGCAGGTTGCAAGAACTTGCTACTACTGTCAGAGCTTGAGGGGAGGTGACTTCCTATGCTCAGTGTTTCCAGGTACTGTAGAGCAGAACATGGATGGTTGCACACCTTCTGGATTTTTGGGGGGGCAAGCTAAAAAATTGCAGCCTCCCAACTGAGTTGTATTAAACTTTTGGAATAATCACTATTGAAGGTGCCCGGTGTATATAGAATAGTTAAAAACTGTTTACAAACCAAAGAGTATGAGCACCTCTATCTGAAATTAGCTTAGGCTGGGTTTACACTGAATTAGTTGCTGTCAGTTATAATGCAAAAGACAACTGATGAGAAGGTGTTTTCCATGTTTCCCAATGGGTCAGTTTACATCTATGTTATGATGTATAGATGTAAACTAACCTACTGGGAAACATGGAAAATTCCTTACCAGTTGTCCATTGCGTTATAGCTGACAGAAAGTGATTCAGCCTAAGGGCTGTTTAACACCAAAAATCGTGGCGATTTTGCTGTGATTTTCCATGATTGCAAATGTTGGAGTGTGGATGCCCCCATAGGGAGCCACTGCACTAGTGATTTGTCGATCGCTTGCAATTGGCAATTGCAGCGCAAACACTGCCGAATCACAGAGTTAGCAGAGCATGGCAGCAGCAGCATACATTACTTTTCAGCAGAGCAAGCGACATGTCATCCCCACTCCTCTCTTCACTTCAGCTGTGCCGTACAGTGTAACTCCTTGCACTCTATGGCACATGTCACATGACATGCAGGGACAGGAGCTACAAGGAGTTACACTTCCTCCTCAGATGCCACGATCTGCATCTCATGACAGCCAAACCCCCTTAGCCCTCCCACCAACACCAGAAAGGTGGGAATCTCAGGGGCTATTTTTATGCCCCTGGCAAGGAGGTAAGAATATAGTAATAAGAATAATAAGTGCAAATATTACTAATGACTGTTTATTGTTGTCAGTTTACAAAATGCAAAGTAAAATCGAAATCAATCAATATTCAGTGTTACTACCTTATGCCTTCAAACCAGCAGCCAAGGAAACTTAGTGCAGCAGATGAAAGACATATCAAGCTTATCACCCTTCAAAATTGGAAGATGTCCAGCGGTGCCATCAGGTCTGAAATGTCAGAAACCAGTGGCATGTGGCATTTCTGACCAGTGGTCAGAAACAAGGCCAAGCAATTCAAGTATGCATGAAAACATAGGAACGGCAGCAGGTGCTCTGGACTTATGAGTCAAAATTTGAAACATTTGGCTGTAGCTGAAGGCAGGTTGTGTGTCGATGAGCTGGAGAGTGGTCCAATAATTTGTGCCTGCAGGCAACAGTAAAGCATGGTGGAGGTTCCTTGAATGTTTGGGGCTGCATTTCTGTAAATGGAGTTGAAGATTTGGTTAGGATTAATGGTGTTCTCAATGCTAAAGAGTAGGATGCTGCAGGACATTAACAGTCCCTGCTCGGTTTTGCAAGGCTTTAACAGGAATTGGTCAGTTGCACTCCAAATGTTCTTTAGTCCAAACTAAAAAACTATCACCTCTAAAGAGGTATAACAAAACACTTAGGCCCCTTTCAGACGGGCTGCTGAACTGCGTGTTTGCTGAGCAGTTCAGTCTCCCATTTGCCACCTGCAAGTGCAATTCGGGTGCAATTTAAATGCAGCCGAATTGCAGTGGCTGCAACACCACATGTGTCAAGCATTGACATGTGGTGGCGTTACTGGACAGCAGTGGCATGTGACATGTCGAGTCTGAGCATGGCTGCAGCAGCGCTCAGATCTCACTCCGTGGGGGGTGGTCTGTACAGCACCGGTACCGGGCGTTTACAAGCGCCCGGCCGCTGCAGGAGAGCAGCTGACAGGCGGGGACTTCACTGCTTTTAAGCGGCCCATGTGAAATGGCCCTAAAATAGGGGTGAAGGGGCCAAATGCATAAAAGATAGGTTGATAAAGCTGTTGAACATATAAATGGAGATGTACTCTTAACTCTATTGAAGAATTTAGATCAGTCTGGTCCAAATTCTTCGAGAGAGGTAAGATTACCTCTCTGTTTATTAGATCAACAGCTTCATTAGCCTATCTTTTATTCATTGGGCACCTCCACTGCTCTTCTGTTTTAGTAGCTGTGAAAAGGGTTGACATTGACATTACACTAGCTTGCTTTTACAATAAATTCCGCCGCACATGCAAGTTAAACCACAGCAATAACTGTAATTCCAGAATTTGTGATGCTGGTTTTTATGCCAAAGATCTTCTTGAGAACATCAGTAAACCTTCTGTTCCCCAAGATCAAAATGATTGAATTTAAAGTTGGAAAGCCAGAAATCACAATGAAACAAATGGCGGTAGCCATTCTGGTTATGGAATTAACCACTAAAGTAAAAGCAGTATAGAAAATCAAATAAAGTATCAGGAGTGAGGTCACTGTTTTTGCAGCTGATACATGAGTCTTGATTCTGGAATGGCCAACACTTTCATTGTTTTGTCTCATCCGTGAAATGTGCTTACGAGAGTCCCACTTGTCACAACGATTATAGCAAAGGCCATGGAACCGATAAGTAGATATATGTGCAATAAACAACGGCACCTGCTTCTATAATCATGAATCAGTAATGTTGTGACATTTCCTGTGGTATTAAGTGTGGTAAATGAAAACTCTGGGTACAAGTCCCAATAGACCATCCATCCAGCTATCCAAGACAAGACAATTGAGAAGCTGATGAGCCAAGGTACCACCACAGGAAGCTTTGCCTTCAGTTTGTTAAAAAACGGTCTATTCAGGTTAACGATCTTCACACAGTAGTAGAAACAAAGACAGGTAGCACACCAGAGACTGGAGAATACCAGAGATGCGGAGATTGCTGCAAACAGAAAGAATATGGATGCTTCATTGTACAATTCTGGATATGTGAAGTAAAATATCTCGTTGAAGACGACAGTTGCTTGAAGGAAGATGTTTGAAATTCCCAAGCTGTTGATGATCATATTGCATGGATTATGCTTGTGGGTTTTTAGCCAATCCAAGAAGTGAACTATTAGGATAAAACCGTTTCCAGACAAGCCTGTTGCAAGAAAGGTACTGTGAATTATAACATCGGTGAGGGCCAAGCTAGACATAGTGAAGACTCGTCAAGTACGATCGGTGAAGGCAAGTAGTATGAACTGCAATCTTTCTTCCAGAATTTTATTTCCTTTAGTTGCTTGAAAAATGTTTTTTTCAAATGTTTTTTGATTTCTCTGTCACGATTGGTAGTTCCTCATCTGGTAAAAGTTTCTGTTTAAAAGGCTTCTTGCTGAATAACGTTGGAGTTGTGTTTTCTATGGTTTTATATCTAATTTTTTATGCAGTTTTCATATAGTGTAGTCCCCTCATTACACCCCTCATTACTCATTGACACATGGTCAAAAGAACATATTTGCAAGTCAAGTACTATTAGTGTCATGTCATTCGGTTTTCTTTGCTTCTTGCAAAAATACAAATGATGTGGTCTGTGATAGAAATGATGAATTTCTTTTATAGTGGCCTAATACTGAAATGTGTTTTTTTTAACACATTTCAGTATTAGGTTGTATTGTGCAATAATATTGATCTCTTTTTAGAGATCAATATTATTGCACAATACAACTATTTGGGACCAGCCTTTTATTCTCTTATGTGTGCACGACAAAGGATGACTGGAATGAATCTGAGTATCATCTTACTTAAACAGGGTTTAAGTTTTCTATTCTTCTTTTTGTATTATTAGATAGATAAACTTGCTCTTGTAGAAATCTAAAATGTGGACAACAGAAGATGAATTTATACCAAAAGCAGTGAAGTAGATTAGGGATGGGTGAAATTGCTTAAAAAAAAAAACATAACAAAAATTTGCTGCAAAGTTGCAAAACTTTTTGCAAAATTGTCATCATTTTACTTATTTCCATTGAAGTATATGGACAATTAGACATCAGATCAAAACTAAATTATGCACTGTATGTATATCAAAGGTAACCCATGGAACAAGTCCAAAATAATTTTTCAAAAATACCTTCGATTTTAAAATTTAGAGGGGATAACAGATTTTTAAACCAGTGCAGTGTCATACTGAAGCGGATTTTCATTCACTACATTACACACACACACGTGCATGTTATTGTCACCAGATTTGCTATATATGTTCTATATGTAAATTTTCTTCAGAAAAGTAAGTAATCTTCCACAAATCCTCAACCAGATTGTGATGTCACTGATTAGGATGTACTCATTAGAAACCATAATGGTAACCGAATTCTTTCTATCATGAAGTAAAAGACCAAGCGCGTCTTGAATATGCAGTATTTTAGAATTGGTGGTTTCTGGTTTCCCCACCATTTGTACATAGGACACCTTATTAATGTTAACAATGTCTCCACCCCTCTATATACACAGTAAACAGTACTATTTTCATCTGCTCAACCTGAACTCACCCTGCACTCATTTACCATATCCTGTCGACCATTCCCCATATCAGTTGTATTAACGGTATCCTTATCTAGAATTAGTGATGGTCATATCTAGGAGAACTCATGGAGAAGCATGTGATTTGTTTGATCAGCTGGTAGCTTATGGCATATTTACATTTTTTTCAGATTGTGGATTTATTTCTTGTTTGGTCCATATCGGGTAAGATAAATAACTTATTTTTATATTTAGCCGTTGTACCCTGACATGCGCATAGATCTTTGATGGTATATATCTGACCCTTTTTTCTGGTCTACATTGTGTTTTTTTTAACAGATGTTTGTATACAGTGTGCCTCTGAGGAAGCGGCTTGTAAGCCGCGAAACACGTGAAGATATCTGTGATTGAAGATTAAATAGATAAACTGTTCATTTAAAACCCCATGTTCTGTTGTCTATTGTCTTTTGGAAATTGTATGTTGTAGCTTTTAGGGGTGGAACAGAACTACTGAGTTTTATTGGTGATATAGAACTCATGGAGAAGCATGTGATTTGTTTGATCAGCTGATAGATTTGCAAAGCTCTGATTTGCTGTGAGCTCATCCTGCTTTAGCACATGATCATGACCAGCAATTCAGAGACTTACATATCTATCACCTGACCAAACGGATCACATGCTTCTCCATGATTTCTCCTAGGCATGACCACTATCTAGAATATTTCATCCATTCTCTACATTCCGGATTCCTGTTCTCCATTTTTAATGTATTTTTCCCATTTTAACAATTGATGTTTTTCCTCACTCCCCCATCACTTCCTCCATACTTTTCCTTTCCTGCTCAATCTTCTTCCTATCACTGAGCTCCCCCCCCCCCCCCCCCCACTACCCCTAGGCCTCCTTTGACTGACTCCCTTCCCACTTTTAAGCCGGCCATACATCACTTGATTTATGGCCTGAGTGTCTATTAGTAGAGATGTTGCGAACATAGAATTTTCTATTCGTGAACAACGAACGCGAACTTCCGCAAAATGTTAGCGAACAGGTGAATCTGGCGAACTGCCATAAACTTCAATGGGCAGGAGAATTTTAAAACATACAAAGACTGTTTCTGGCAACAAAAGTGATGGAAAAATTGTTTCAAGGGGTCTAACACCTGGACTGTGGCATGCCAGAGGGGGATCCATGGCAAAAGTCCCACCAAAAATTATGGAGTTGACGCAAAGTCGGGTTTTAATCCCTAAAGGGCAGAAATCACAATATGCACAGCTCTGGGTGTCAGTGGGCTGTGGAGTGTCTCACACAGAGAAATGCAATAGTACTATCAGAATACATTGAAATAATAATGCATTGGAGTGGTACTGTGCCTGCAACTGAGGCAACAGCAGTAGTGTGCAGTAACTCTGGGTACTAGAAAAATGTATTGAGTCAGGCCCTGCTTCAATTTCAATAAACAACTTTATTCAAAAAGGTGAACAACACTGTATTGACACCAAGTGCCTCTTTAAAACCATAAAACCACTCACTGCAGATGTTAAACACGCAGCCGGCTGGGCTCACACGTACAGCAAACTTAACACACCAATCAACCTGGGATCCCATCACACTCCTGTTAGACTATAGATACTGACTGTAAAACGAAGCAAAATGAACGCAAGCATAGTCCCAAAGCTAGGTCTCCGCCGAGACACAAGGATGGAAGGAGGGCAAAAAGATACTGTACAGATCCACAGCTCTAAATGCATATGCACATGCAGTTATAGTAATCCAGCTGCCTCACTGAGGCTCTCACCACTCAGCCGACCAGTTCATAGTCGTTGCTATTCCAATTGCTGTGGGATAAGCAGTTGCTTGGTAGATGGCCTCTCCTGCTGCAGACAGTACATATGTCCAGGATAATGGAATCCCTCAGGTGTCTAATGGAGGACGTGTGCACACGTGTGTAGCCTGCCGGTGATGTGACCAGTCACTCAGCCCTTCATGGATGATGCCTTCCGCATAGGTCAGCCGGTACCAGGCTCCTTCGTAGGCTTAAAGCAGGGTCGGTGGCTGTGCTGCGCTTGGTGAGCAGTGAGGACGACTTCACCACGCGTATCGGCCGTGTCACACGAGCCCTTGTGGCTGACCGCACTTAGCCTTCTAAACGGTGCCAGCGCACAGATCGTGCGAACTCTGGTCGCAGTCAATGCGCAGGAACCGTTAAGAATTAGCCGCAGACAACTCAGAAGGAAGCCTGTGAGACACGGGTGATTACCACTTCACCCACTGGTTCAGAGTAAACTGCCACCACCGCGGTTATCATGGGACCGTGGGGCCCACTAACTGACTGACTAATCCTGCGAATAAAACGGTTAAACACACGATATTCTGTCTAGCCAACAACAAACAAACAGTAGCGTATCTTCAGAGACCCGGGATCATTTCTGTGTATGCTGATAAGCAGGGTAGCGAAACAGTGAATGACTTGGAGGAAGTCTTTTATTCACAGCAATATAAATAATTAATATATACAGACAATTATTAAAATCAACAATTATTAAAACAGTAATAGCCAGTATGAAAAATAAAAGAAGGGAGAAAAATACTTAGTTCCTGGAAAGATGTCCTTATTGTGGGAAGAATCATAAAGTTCTTGGTTTCAAAGTCCAGAGTTCAGAGTTCAGAGTTCAGACCAGGTGGATGCCAGCATATCCTCAAGCTGGCATCTGATGAGTGCCAGATGGTTCAGTGTGGAGGACACTGAGTTTGGGTCCTCAGCCATTCTTATGCCCCTGCTTCAGTAGGAGGGAGTGAGGGCGGGGAGCCATACACCCCCTTCAAAGATGAGATGAGCCCTCCCCTTTTACTGGGGCTAGAAATCATATCTACCCATATATGGGCTCTATCTCACAGAACCGTACAGGTCAGGGCAGATTTATTAACATTTTCAGGTCTGTCTCGATTTACCCAGCGCCCTGATACCAGACATGAGGGGTGGGACCCCTGTGGTATCATCAGGGCCTTTTCAAACTGCCTAACTGGCAGTCCTTACCTCAGAATGTTCTGAAACTTCCTCAGAACCAGCACCGGGGCTCATGCTACACTTCCCCCACGTTTGGCGAAGCTGCCATCTCAGGAACCCCAGAAATATGACAGATCTGGGAAGTTATGGATTATGCCATGAGACTGAGGTTGTGTTCTAGCTGCTAACAGCTGACTTTCCTTTGATCTTTACTAGGGAGCAAAGTGTCAAGACCTCCCGTGGATTCGTAGCCTGCTTGGCTGCACCTAGGCATCCTTTGGTTAATTAACATCTCCATGAGATCAGCTAAGTGTCACCTGGATCCCAGAACCAAAAGGGAAATTGTGCCTTCCACAGGGAATATGTCCAAGCTAATTAACACCTTCCCCCCAGGCTGTCACTTCAGCTAAGACAGATCCCCCAGCTGTTCCTAGGCAGAGGAATACTACACATCAAATCTTGGTTCTATTGATCTGAAGCGCAATCGATGCAGGAATCGAGTGCGATCGTTCTTTTCTTCACGGACGGTTCCAGGACGCGCCTGCGTCCCCGCAATCGTCCGTGACAGCCCTCCCCCTTGTCTGCGGCTCAGCCACTCATCCGCAAGATGTGTGGCGGCGCCGCTAACCTGGCTGACGGGCCTCGAGTTGCCGGTACGGCGGGAAAACCTATTGGAGCCTGTGGCTCGGTTCCCCTGGACCGGTCGCGGTCTGCTACCCTCAGGGTTGACCCAACATGGACCGTTCTGGACAGGGCGTTTGCGCCACTGCCGTCGGACGTGGTGTCTGCCGGGACTGCTGACAACGGGCAGTGGGTTGGTTAGGTCAACAGCCAGCCCACGCAGGGTTCCCCTGCTGAGTGGCTGTGGACCTAAGGGAACCCCGCGGAAATCCCTGGACCTTCCCAGCTCCTGACAGACGGCACATGCCCTGCAGTAGTTTGCTACATCCCTGTTCATCCGGGGCCAATAAAACTGGTTCCGAATACCGGCGAGTGTCTTGCGGACACCCGAGTGCCCTGTCAGAGGATTACCATGTGCGGATTTCAGCACATGTCCCCTGAACGCACTCGGGACCACAAGCCACTTGGTATTCGCGTGGGATCTACCTGTAGGGGGCTGTACAGACTCACTATACAGTCTCCCACCTTCCCAGTACACCTTGAAAGCGGCCCCGTCCGCGAGGGGCTCAGCGGCTTGCTGCCTGAGCACCTCCAGGCTTGGGTCACTTTGTAGTGCGGCTGAGAATACGGCGCTGTCAGTTTCAGCCAACTGGCTCATGTCACACGAGGCCAGCGGCTGAAAGGTCTCATCCCTGCAGTCAGAGGAGGGGGAGGAGGCCGGAACCCCCTCCACCTGTTCTGAGCTCGGGTTCTGAGCAGTGCAGCTGCGCGGTACTGCTAGCACAGGTACACTGTCAGAATGGCACAGACGGACATTACTCAAATCATCATTTATTAAAACAGTAATAGCCAGTATGAAAAATAAAAGAAGGGAGAAAAATACTTAGTTCCTGGAAAGATGTCCTTATTGTGGGAAGAATCATAAAGTTCTTGGTTTCAAAGTCCAGAGTTCAGAGTTCAGAGTTCAGACCAGGTGGATGCCAGCATATCCTCAAGCTGGCATCTGATGAGTGCCAGATGGTTCAGTGTGGAGGACACTGAGTTTGGGTCCTCAGCCATTCTTATGCCCCTGCTTCAGTAGGAGGGAGTGAGGGCGGGGAGCCATACACCCCCTTCAAAGATGAGATGAGCCCTCCCCTTGTACTGGGGCTAGAAATCATATCTACCCATATATGGGCTCTATCTCACAGAACCGTACAGGTCAGGGCAGATTTATTAACATTTTCAGGTCTGTCTCGATTTACCCAGCGCCCTAATACCAGACATGAGGGGTGGGACCCCTGTGGTATCATCAGGGCCTTTTCAAACTGCCTAACTGGCAGTCCTTACCTCAGAATGTTCTGAAACTTCCTCAGAACCAGCACCGGGGCTCATGCTACACTTCCCCCACGTTTGGCGAAGCTGCCATCTCAGGAACCACAGAAATATGACAGATCTGGGAAGTTATGGATTATGCCATGAGACTGAGGTTGTGTTCTAGCTGCTAACAGCTGACTTTCCTTTGATCTTTACTAGGGAGCAAAGTGTCAAGACCTCCCGTGGATTCGTAGCCTGCTTGGCTGCACCTAGGCATCCTTTGGTTAATTAACATCTCCATGAGATCAGCTAAGTGTCACCTGGATCCCAGAACCAAAAGGGAAATTGTGCCTTCCACAGGGAATATGTCCAAGCTAATTAACACCTTCCCCCCAGGCTGTCACTTCAGCTAAGACAGATCCCCCAGCTGTTCCTAGGCAGAGGAATACTACACATCAAATCTTGGTTCTATTGATCTGAAGCGCAATCGATGCAGGAATCGAGAGCGATCGTTCTTTTCTTCACGGGCGGTTCCAGGACGCGCCTGCGTCCCCGCAATCGTCCGTGACAGGCCGCTTCCGGCCTTAATCATGTGATCTGGAGGCTGGGTCTTGAGCCTGACGTTTTTATAGCGTCATCGTCCATGCGACCAAAAATTCGCATCACCATTGCCATCATGCGGATATTTTCGCTTTGGTCATTCGCATGAATGCTGATATAATTTCGCATTGACTGAGGTGCCATCTTGTGGAGGTTTCACAAATTACATCTCCATTAATTAATGTGCCAACACTTCTCACAGATAACTAGTTGTGCATATGCCATCTAGTGGATAGTTCGGTTGGTGCAACCATATGTAGTTATTTCATTCACTTAGTAAATGTTGTCAACACTATCCATGCCTGCTCTCGAACTAGCATGGAATCATATTATTTCACCTATAGTGGCATTATTCCTTCAATCATCTATTATTGGTATATATATCTAATCTCTTAGCATAAGGTAGATCTTTATTTCTTACTCACCGGCTATAGAGTCTTAGAATACTAATAGTAATTTCTACTCAACATCTCGGCATTCATTCAAGGTTTTAGATACGGCTGATCATTATCTAACGTATTCAGGGAATAACCCCTTCCCCACTTGGTTATTAGCATGAATACGTTAGATAATGATCAGCCGTATCTAAAACCTTGAATGAATGCCGAGATGTTGAGTAGAAATTACTATTAGTATTCTAAGACTCTATAGCCGGTGAGTAAGAAATAAAGATCTACCTTATGCTAAGAGATTAGATATATATACCAATAATAGATGATTGAAGGAATAATGCCACTATAGGTGAAATAATATGATTCCATGCTAGTTCGAGAGCAGGCATGGATAGTGTTGACAACATTTACTAAGTGAATGAAATAACTACATATG
Source organism: Hyperolius riggenbachi (assembly GCF_040937935.1). NCBI lineage: Eukaryota > Metazoa > Chordata > Amphibia > Anura > Hyperoliidae > Hyperolius > Hyperolius riggenbachi. Next base: position 79,973,932 of record NC_090655.1, read on the forward strand.
GTTGCACCAACCGAACTATCCACTAGATGGCATATGCACAACTAGTTATCTGTGAGAAGTGTTGGCACATTAATTAATGGAGATGTAATTTGTGAAACCTCCACAAGATGGCACCTCAGTCAATGCGAAATTATATCAGCATTCATGCGAATGACCAAAGCGAAAATATCCGCATGATGGCAATGGTGATGCGAATTTTTGGTCGCATGGACGATGACGCTATAAAAACGTCAGGCTCAAGACCCAGCCTCCAGATCACATGATTAAGGCCGGAAGCGGCCGATACGCGTGGTGAAGGCGTCCTCACTGCTCACCAAGTGCAGCACAGCCACCGACCCTGCTTTAAGCCTACGAAGGAGCCTGGTACCGGCTGACCTATGCGGAAGGCATCATCCATGAAGGGCTGAGTGACTGGTCACATCACCGGCAGGCTACACACGTGTGCACACGTCCTCCATTAGACACCTGAGGGATTCCATTATCCTGGACATATGTACTGTCTGCAGCAGGAGAGGCCATCTACCAAGCAACTGCTTATCCCACAGCAATTGGAATAGCAACGACTATGAACTGGTCGGCTGAGTGGTGAGAGCCTCAGTGAGGCAGCTGGATTACTATAACTGCATGTGCATATGCATTTAGAGCTGTGGATCTGTACAGTATCTTTTTGCCCTCCTTCCATCCTTGTGTCTCGGCGGAGACCTAGCTTTGGGACTATGCTTGCGTTCATTTTGCTTCGTTTTACAGTCAGTATCTATAGTCTAACAGGAGTGTGATGGGATCCCAGGTTGATTGGTGTGTTAAGTTTGCTGTACGTGTGAGCCCAGCCGGCTGCGTGTTTAACATCTGCAGTGAGTGGTTTTATGGTTTTAAAGAGGCACTTGGTGTCAATACAGTGTTGTTCACCTTTTTGAATAAAGTTGTTTATTGAAATTGAAGCAGGGCCTGACTCAATACATTTTTCTAGTTCCTAATCCTCTCAGCCCCATGCTCCCACTTTGTGGTTTTCATTACTTCAATACCTGTTGTGTTCCAGGACCTTTTTTCCTATATGCAGTAGCTCTGGGTGTCAGTGGGCTGTGGAGTGTCATACACAAAAAAAACACAGAAGACCGATGTGCTAGCCCTCAAAAAGGCTGTTTAGAGTGCTTTCATAGCAAGTAAGGAACAAGAACACAGGCCTAGCTAATACTTTCCCTACCTATCTGCAGCAAGTCTGTCCCTACTCTCACTAACAGTCAGAAGCCAGCAGAGAATTGATCCAATATGGCCACCGCAACTGCTTTTTGATAAGGGGGTGGGGGGTCCAGGAAGGGGTGCTAGCTGATTGGCTGCCATGTGTCTGCTGACTGTGAGGTAAGGGGTCAAAGTTTAGCTCAATGATGATGGATAGGGGGCAAATCGAACACACCAAATGTTCGCTGTTCGCCACAAATGCGAACAGCCAATGTTCGCAGAATACTGCTCGCCGGCGAACTGTTCGGGCCATCTCCATCCATTAGATAGACCTCTTGCTGATCAAATCTGAACAGAGAGGGATCTATTGCCTGGCCACACACTACAGACAGATTTTCCAATCATCCTCACACTGCCACCGGTTGGGCCGCACCCCAAGTGTAATTGTCCCCCATATCTGTGCTCAGTGTGAGGCACACCACTTCGCTGACAGGAATTCTGGCCTCCTCTGATGTTTGGCTTCACTGAGAGCACCGGAACTACATGACTCAGCGCATGTTGTGATGTCCGACGGTGGTCCCGATATCGAATTATACCATCGCACACCTGAGCAGGACTCGTGAGAAGAGAAAGAGATTGATGTGTAGACTACATGCGAGGTAAGTATGAAGTGTGTATGTTTATTTTGACTTTTGTTTTTTTATTTAGGTATGCAAACCTTAACTGAGAAATAAAAGTCAAAATAAACGTACACACGTCGTACTTACCTCCCACATAGTCATCAATCTCTTTCTCCTCTCCCATGCCGTTTGTCCACTGTGATCAAAGGAATGGAATTCTCTGTCCTTCATTTAAAAAATGCTGATGAGCCCATCACAGCTTCCAGGTCAGCACTCCGTTAACCTGTAATATCGCCCACTTTAGCTATAGGGAAACATGGACATTACCTTGCTCATCAGTTGTCCTTTCAGTTATAACTGACAGCAACTGATATGGAAAAGGGCCCTAAAAGTTTTGGTTCCGACTAGATCTAGTAGAAACTGAAAGGAATGATTGTTAGAAGAAGATGGTGAGTTTCTGAGAGGAATTGAAAGTGAGGCAAGTATGAAATAATCATTTGCAGAAACATCATATGTTTATTTTAAATAATGTTACTTGATTCAGGTTCCCTTTAAGGACAAAGAGCTCTTTCCTGCCTCAAGAATGAGATGGGGTAATAGTATTAGGTTGAATGTGAAAGCCTCCTTTAACCTGCCTGGCGTTCTGATTCCCGCGGCCGCATATTTTTTTGTTTTATCATGTAGCTAGCCTATCGCTAGCTACATGATTCCCCCCTCCCTGCTTACTCCCTCCCACCCCTCCGATCGCCGCCGGCGCAAAGACCCATCCGGAAAGCCCGTTCTGAACGGGATTTCCTTCAGGGCTTCCCCCGTCGCCATGGCGACGAACGGAGTGACGTCATCAACGTCCTCGATGTCGTGACATCACAGGGAGTCCCGATCCACCCCTCAGCACTGCCTGGCACTGATTGGCCAGGCAGCGCACGGGGTCTCGCCCTGTACCGCGGCAGGTAGCAGCGGATCCGCGGCGAGCGGCGGCGATTGAGTAGGACATGCAGCAAGCAAAGTGCTTGCTGCGTGTTTTAAAAAAAAAAAAAATTCAAATCAGCCCAGCGGGGCCTGAGCAGTGACCTCCGGTGTCTCTGGACGAGCTCAGCTCGTCCAGAACGCTAGGGAGGTTAATAATATGGTCACCCGCAGATATCCATCCCCTCCAAGAGGAATGAGTACAGTAAGGCAAAGAAGGATTCTTATTGATCCAGATCAATGGAGCAATTGGAGACTCCAATTGTGAATTTAAATATGATTACACCATGACACCCTTCCCAATCAGCGTCACAGTGGAATACAACAGTGCAGACTAGGGAAGAGCTTGAATTTCGCATCAAAATTTACATTTTTAACTGAATTAAAATGTTTGTGAAAATATAGGTTGGTAAAAAAGTGAATTTTTTAAGGGAGCGCTTACAGTTTTCAAACGTTGAAGTGTAACATGTATGTTTTGGAAGGGAATTCCAAAAGAGGGGTGAAGCTTGTGAAAAATCTTACATAGTTACATAGTTATTTTGGTTGAAAAAAGACTTACGTCCATCGAGTTCAACCAGTATAAAGTACAACTCCAGCCTGCTCCCTCACATATCCCTGTTGATCCAGAGGAAGGCGAAAAAACCCTTACAAGGCATGGTCCAATTTGCCCCAAAAGGGAAAAATTCCTTCCCGACTCCAGATGGCAATCAGATAAAATCCCTGGATCAACATCATTAGGCATTACCTAGTAATTGTAGCCATGGATGCCTTTCAACGCAAGGAAAGCGTCTAAGCCCCCTTTAAATGCAGGTATAGAGTTTGCCATAACGACTTCCTGTGGCAATGCATTCCACATCTTAATCACTCTTACTGTAAAGAACCCTTTCCTAAATAAATGGCTAAAACATTTTTCCTCCCACTTTTTTTTTCACTTTAGCTGCAGTGGCTTGGCATTGAGGACGATTATTTAACCTCCTTGCCGGTTTTCCCGACCTGAGCTCGGGGTAGAAAAAAGCAGCTGCTATCGGTGATCCCGAGCTCAGGTCGGGGTAGGCATTGCAGAGCTTTACCTTTAGTTGTGGAGTCCCGCGCGCGATCTCGCTGCGCAGCGGGACTCCAGCCTCTCTCCCCGGCAGTGTGGGGTCTTTCCCTGGCCGCCGGGATCCCCCATGTCCCCGCTATTCTTCCGGGGACCCGGCAGCCAGTTGGAGCAGCGCAGCCGTGGTGGTGGCAGCAGAGCGGTGGTGGCAGCGTGACGTCATCGGGGGCGGGGCTAACATTGAAAACGAGCTTCTCTATATTAGAGAAATATAGAGAAGTTTGTTTATATGTATATTAGCGCCATCTTGTGGGCAAAGAGAAAACTGCAGCCCAGGAGCCCAGGAAGGTAAAATTTTTTTTTATTTTGCTGCAGATCTCCCTGCCAGAATGATTTTTCTCAGGTTTTAGGGTCTGAAAGAGTGAAAAAAAAATTGCACCGCTTTTAGACCCTAAAATCTGGAAAGAATCAGACCGCCAAGGAGGTTAACTTGTTGTCGATGAGTACTCCTAAGTCCTTCTCCAAGTTTGATGTCCCCAACTGTATCCCATTTATTTTGTATGGTGCTAGACCATTGGTACGACCAAAATGCATGACTTTACATTTTTCAACATTGAATTTCATCTGCCATGTATGTGCCCATATAGCCATCCTAGCCAGATCCTGTTGCAAAATGACACTATCTTCCTGAGAGTTGATGATTCTGCCCAATTTTGTATCATCTGCAAAAATAGCAAGATTGCTCACTACTGCATCTACTAGGTCATTAATAAATAAATTGAAGAGCACTGAACCCAGAACAGACCCCTGTGGTACCCCACTGCTAACAGTCTCCCATTTTGAGTACGATCCATTGACCACAACTCTTTGTTTTCTGTCCATTAGCCAGTTCCCTATCCATGCACACAGACTCTTCCCCAGTCCTTGCATCCTCAACTTTTGCACCAGACTTTTGTGGGGAACAGTGTTGAAGGCCTTTGCAAAGTCCAAGTATATCACATCTACAGCATTCCCAATATCCATATTAGCATTCACTACCTCATAAAAGCTGAGCATGTTAGTCAAACAGGACTTGTCTTTAGTAAACCCATGTTGATGCTGAGAAATAAGATTATTTTCTACTATGAAGTCATGTATAGTATCTCTTAGTAACCCCTCAAATAGTTTGCATACAACTGATGTTAAGCTTACAGGTCTATAATTTCCTGGATCAGATTTTTTGCCCTTCTTAAATAATGGGAAAACGTTGACTGTACAGCCAATCCACTGGGACTCTGCCAGTTGAAAGAGAGTCACAAAAGATAAGATAAAGGGGTTTATCTATAACTGAACTTAATTCCCTTGCATACATCAATGTGAGAAGATGATTCTAGATTCTAGACAGAAACAGGGCATGTTCAGATTAGGCTAATATGTTGGCCAAAATTAACTTATTTATAACAACACAGTGGATGGGGGTGTCGGGACACCCTGGAAAGAAGAGACAAAACAAAAATCGGGAGCCCAAATGGTGTAGTATGTCAGTAACACTGAAAACAATATAATGATAAAAAGGCTACTCACAAAGGTGGGTTGCTGGGGGCAACCAGCCACAGGAAGCAAGTGGAGATAATGATTCCATCTCCATTTGGGGTGTCCCAGACTGAGACTGGTGGTGGTCGCTTTGTTTTTAAAAGACAATAATGGCTTCTCTTGAAGCGCTCCATGCATACTGGCTCTACATACTCAGGCACTCTTATTGGCTTGAGGAAGCGGGCTTAGACCCATGAAACGCGTTGCCTGTGCAAAAATAAAATTATTTTTTTTTTCCTATAAGAATGTCCTTATTGAGGTAAGCCAATTCATTTATGGTTTTTACTGTTGTTTTTAACTCTGTTTCATAAACCCCTGGGCGCTTCTTTACCCTCATTGTGTTATTTATAACAACAATTCTATCTGTAGATATAGAACACAATCAAACTTTTCAACCCATCAATTGAAGTGGCAAGAGTTGTAAACATAATTTTCATACTAAGGTTCCCGGAGACCTAAAAATGTTTTTAGGGGTTCCTCGACTCTAGGAAGGTTGAGGCTGCATTAGACTATCACTAGCCATTAATGCTAGCAATAGTTGCAGCTGAATCAGGTCCAATGCTTGCACAACAAATGTGTCTTCCAGTTGTTTATAGAGCCTTTGCATGCTTGCCTGTAGTAATGTATTGGAACTTGGAAGGATCTTTCCCCTCCTATAGATGCAAATTGGAATACACTATCAGTCTGGTTCACAAAACTTCTTAAAGGAAACCTGAGACCATAAAAAAAAAAAAGATAAATACCAGGGGCTTACTCCAGCCCCCTTCAGGCTGATCGGTTCATTGCCATCTTCCCACGCTGCCTGGATCCTCATTAGGCAGCCTGGTAATTCTGCCAGTCAGGGCGTACTGTGCATGTGTGCCTAGTCACATATACATGCCCCATTGTGCTCCCGTCACAGGGAGAGTTCTGTGCAGGCCCTGTACGTCCCGAAAAAGGGAGTGCAACGGGGGAGTGCCCTCGGCTGGACTGCATCTGCCCTAAGTCGCACCAATTGGTCGAATTACCAGTCCGCCTAGCAGAGGATGCAGGCGGCGTGGGAAGACAGCGAGGGACTAATCAGCCTGAAAAGGGGCTGGAGAAGGCCCCTGGTATGTATAATTTTTTAATTTACTGGTCTCTGGTGTAACCCAATTTATCTCTTGTTCCGCCCCGGCTGAGAGGAATCCACCAGACACTGACGTAAATGTGAATATCAAGAATTTACTTGTGACCTAAAACAATGGTCAGCTGGTAACTACTCAACCAGTAACAACATTCAACACGTATACATATATTCTTTTCACATCACATGTCAATTTACTCTTCTCCTCTTCACATCCGGTGCACCAGTAAAAGCTGCGGAATTAAATCAGGTTACTTATAACACTTTTTTAGTTCTATCTTTTTTACATTCATCAACCACTATTCAATAACATTTGGTTATCACAGTACCATATGCTGGTGTATAAGGGCTTGGGCAGAAACAGGTCTACTGCGCTACTTCAGTTCTAAGCAGTCATTGTCCCTTGTTACCAAGTCCAAGCTATATTGCTCAGCAAAACCTTTGGTATTAGAGTTTTTCTTCCTTTATGGTACTGAAGCAACTTTTTATTTATGGCTCTGAAATAACTTCCACTCTTTGGCTCAGAAGATTTCTCATACTCTCCTCTCTTTACTGTGGCCCCAAATAAAATAATAATCAAATAAAATTAAAATAACAAAATAAACCAATAAGGGATCAAAGAAATAAAAAAGAAATAATAAAAAAAAACCAAAGTAAACAAATTAACCCAGGTATAGCACCAATATCTTTCTCTAGTAAGACAACTCTTTCTTTGTGCTATCCAGACTCCACACTTAAATGAAGCTCCAGCTTATGCGAGTGTCACACTTGGATATAAATCTCTGCTTCACTCTTTCTCTCTATCAGGTGCTATTCTCCTTTTACTGTAGTTCTTTTACTGTCACAGGATGCAGAGTGACTCCATTACAAAATCTTCTCCTGTTCTGCAGGTAGGTTAACAGACCTTGTTGTGTCTAACTGACAGATTTTCCTTATCTTAAACACTCTCTCTCTTTTCTTCTTCACAGGCCTTGCACTTTGGTAGAGCATCTATCACTTATTATTCACTTTACTGTTAGGCTGTTTGTACAGAGATTGAGGAACTGATACAGAATCAGAATCAATTTATTTCACCAAGCATGTCTGGGTCATGCCCGGATTTGGGTTTGGCACAAATACATAGCTCCCGAGAGGTACATAGACAAAAAGCAGGAGAAGGCATCATAAGTACAGAAAGCGTCAGAAGTACAATAAGATCATGACAGATATAAAAATATACACGAATGCACAGAACATTCAGCGTCAGTATGCATTTTCCAGAAACAGAAAAACTTTGTTGAAAGTCTACCAAAGCTAGGCAGTTTAAATGTGATGCCTGGTGGCAGGTTGTTTGACAAGGAAACTTTTTATTTTTGCGGTCCGCTACTTTGCAGGTGGAAGGGCACTGATAGAAGGTGGAAGAATGTTAAGGGAGTTCAGGAGGCTAACGACCGAAGGGAAGAAAGAGTTCCTGTGTCTGGTGGTCTTGGTGGCGATGGCCCGAAGTCTACGTCCCAATGGTAGTGGGGTGAAAAAACAGTGGCCTGGGTGTAAGGGGTCACTTGCGATCTTCAGTGCCCTGGCACGCAGTCTTGTGTTGTACAGGAGGTCAAGTGGAGGCTGAGGTCTCCCAATGATCTTCTCCGCTGACCTGATGATCCTCCGTAGGGTATGCCTGTCGCTGGCGGTGGCTCCCGCATACCAGACCAGGATGGAGGAGCAGAGGATCGATTCAACGGTGGCTGAGTAGAAACAAGTTAAAATCTCCTGCGCCATGCTGAACTTCAGTTGGCGGAGGCTGAAGAGCCTCTGCTGGGCTTTCCTCTGGGTTGCCGTGATGTTAGCCTTCTAGCTGAGATCGCAGGAGATGATAGTGCCCAGGAGGCGAGCGCAGAGCACTCTGGCCACCTCGGTGCCATCAATGTAGATGGGAGGCGGGGGGAGAGCGGACCTCCTACAGGCTAACAGGCAAATGTCTCAGAGTCATAATCACTACTGGCGGCTGAGCATACACATCAACCGAGGGGTCTCTTGGAGGCTATTCACTCTCCGGCAACATAGTTCACAATAACTGGAAAGTAATCTATGCACAGTCTTAATTCTTCAGGCAATTACAGTGCTGTATTGCAGAACTAAACTGTTTGTCTGTCTGTTATGAACTTAAAGAAACAGTAACCTCTTCATGATAGATTCAAATTAGCCACCTTGATCAGAGGAAATAATTCAGTATACTGTGGTTAACTGTCACTCTCTTCAGGCAATTAACACTGAATTCTTGCTCTTTTCGTCCTTGTGGTCTAATACTCTGATTCTGAACTGTGGCACAATGAAGTAGCAACACTCATACTCATCTGGCTCATAGCCTCTCTCTGCTCTATCTCTGGTTCTGGCTCTGGGTGTCTCTTTATCTGTCCCCCGCTGTCGCCATGTCCTCTCTCCTCAAGATGCTGCCTCTCTCTGTGTTCGGATAGCTGCCGCTGGGCCCCTCTCTGGCATCTTGAGGTAGCTGCTGTGGCTGCTGCTCCACTCCCTCCATTCCCCTTGCTCACCGCTGCCTGACTGACTCACTGTGCTGTGAGGAGAACTGGTTATAACCAGTTTCCTCAGCCTATGTCGGGCGCCATGCTGTCCTCTGCGCCTGTGCGGCCTCTCGCGCTGTTTCCAGAAGCTTCCCCACTATGTGCATAGGTCGCTAAGTGACCGGCAAGTGAATGAGAGTATATGCTCGCGTGCGCCATCTAATGCGCTCATTTGGTTCTACAGTGGCTAAGTCTCTTAATAGCAAGGCGAAATTTCACCTGCCCTAGCAAATATTACATTACACATGTCAATACATTACCACATCACATTCTATTCCCTGAAAGGGCTACACAGGTATACTTTAAGCCTCATGAACACTGAGGCATTTCATTAGGGATCAGTACTCAATCCCTTGAACCACTGTGCAGTGCTGACGCTGCACAGAAGCATCCATGCTAGCAACACGTCTGTTGCTATGGAGGGGAGCAGAGGGACGCTGAGTGGCATGCGATTAACCAGTTTACTGTGGGTGGAAGAGTGGGGAGTACAATGCGGTTAGGTGATGATGATTGGGCATGCCAAATCTTTGGCAGACATTGGGTGGCTGCTGTATACATTCTGGTTTCTTACAATATTCTTGGCTGAGGCAGTTATTATCATCCACCAAAGGCAAGTTCAAAGCAGCATGCTTATGTAGGTTTACAGTCACACCTCTACCCAGGAGTAAGGAGGAGAGTCTGCTGAGTAGGATATGCATAGAAATACACTCAGAGATGAACATCTTTCCCGAGATGAACACATCAGACTGTACCTTACACAAGCCAGTATAAAGCCCATGTTTACTCCCGTTTCTTGGTAAATATATATCATAATATACACAGTTTTCTTTTACAATGCAGCCATTCCTGAGAGATTCCATTTGGAAATGTCAATCTTGAGACTGATGTGTCAAAAGATCAGAGACATTGGCTGCCGAATAAAATACACAATTCATTTTTTTCTGTTAAAGCTAAGTGTGGTCAAAGGCTGAAGTGAAAGACTACAATGATTTTGACATATCGGTTTTCACTGACGAAAACCCCAGAATGCATATTTTGTCATATTCTCATACAGTATCCTCCCTTCGTAACTGTCCGTAGCGCCTAGCCCGTAGCCAATGCTCTGATCCCTGATCTCTAACCACTCTAGCTACCAGTGCTCTCAAATGAACTGTTCCCCAGTTTCTACAATGTATGCTACCATGGGCGTCCGCACGTCTGGCAAATTGGGGCACCTGCCCTCCCCTGGCCGTCAACTGCCCCAGCCCCCCCCCCCCCCCCCCCGGGCGGAACTCCTCCGTCCCTATCATTAATCATTTCACAGGCAGTGCATGTTGCGGTAGCAAGCTGCTGATCGCATGAGCGGCTGAGCATGGAGTGCTCCTCTGTCTCTCTCCTCCCTCCAATCGCTGACAGCCTTTTTGGAGTGGCGTTTCTCTCCTGCCAATGAGGAGAGAGCCAGCCCCGCCCCCAGAACGCACGTCACCCATTGAGGCAATTCAGGAGAAGACACTAGGAAGCGGCTATGCAGGGGAGCACTGCTGAGCAGCATGTGTTGAGGGACTCGAGGGGCTGCTGGACACTGCCTCTGGATCATCCTGTGTTCTCCCCCAGCCTCTCTCTGTCCAGCATGTCACACAGCACTGCAGCAGCCAGGTGAGCCAGGTAACGTGTGTGGCTCAGCCTTACTCCGTCACTCAGAACAGCCGCTGCTCTTGATCACCAGAATGTGAGTGATAACATGCTTGGATGTCAGGGTCAGTCAGGGATGGAATGTGTACTGTGGCCATTTACTTAATTCTCCTTGTCCCCACCCAGCAGCCTGTTAATCTAATCCATTAACTTTGCAGCCAGAAAGTTCAGTCACTAATACAAGCTATTACAAAGACAACCAACGCACTGCCCTCACCACTAGCACTGCTAAATGTAGGAATGGATGACATAGACCCGATGCATAGACCAATTACTTTTCATATACTGGCGCCAGCTAGGTCCCTAATCCTCCAAAATTGGAAATCCGAGGATAGCCCACATCTGGCACAACTTAAATGCCTCTGTGAGCAAAACATTCTACTTGAGCACAGGATCAGATCCAGATGTCCAACCTCATCGTTGTCATTATTTTCCCTCCCCCCCTGGCCAGATGGATAGTATAAAAGGCCCACCCGACCCTTGGCTTCCCATTAAAACCCTTATGCTGGGAATACACGTTAAGTTTTTACTTTAGATAGATGGGTTCGATAGATAAATTCCAACCTGTCGGATCTGGTCGATTCTACTTTCGTTTCGATTCTCCTCATTCAAGTGAATGTAATTGATAAGAAAAGATAAGGAATCGAGAGGGGAATCGAGCAGTGAATCGAGAGTAGAATCTATCGAAAGCGAAAACGAACGCAAAAACGCATCGTGTATTCCCAGCATTAGGTTTTCCTATAATCTCTTAATAAATAGATAGCCAATAATGTGGGACACCAACTTTGACAAATCCTAGAACACACCTCTAAACGACCACAACGGGAGAGGGGAACCTGTGGAACAGCTAGTTAGAAGTTAAAATGGCAGTGAGTACATGTTTGTTTGTTCGTTCTTATTGTGTTTGTAGTAATTCTGTTTCCGACTGTACGGCCCATAGGACACTAGAGAACAACACTAGATCAAGGACCCTAGCACTTCACAGCAAGGTTAACAATTACATAAGTGCAACCCATTAAAAACCCACTACGATAAATAAAAGCTCAAGAACAGTTAACCGGTCTCGGAACCTTCTATAGCTGCCTCTCCCTGTACGCTGGTACAGACTAGGAGTGGTAAGCACGGCGTTAAGATTAAATATCGTTATAATGACCCATTTAGAACAAGCCCTGGATATCCATCTCAAGGTCTCTAACCTAGATTGAGGGGTCGCAGTTTGGTAGATGTCTTATAGATGTTACTAGATGTTTTTCCTTGTCTGTAATAATATATATTGTATCTACTGTTTTTGCAATATGATATTGACGCTGTACGTTAAAAGAAAACCTCAATAAAACATGTTTAATACAAAAAAAAACTTTGCACTCAGAAGTGAATGCAAGCTGCCAGTCCAGGACTAATACAGGCGAAAGTATGGTGACCATATGTCCCGCTTTACCCGGGACGCGTCCCGCCTTCGGGGGGCACTGTCCCAGGCTGCATGAGGTCCCGGGAAACATCCCACTTTTAGCAGCGGGACGTCCCAGGCCCCGGGACTCTAGCCACCGTACTGAATGAACTAGCCGCAGCGTCTCATAGACACTGCGCTAGTTCGTTCCCCGCAGCCCTGCTCCAGCAGCCTGCATTGTCCTCCGGCAGGCACAGGCAGAGCAGGGCTACGGCAAGATGGCGTCCGGAGGCGGAGCCCTGTACTGGAGACTATTTGTGTCTGCAGTACACGGCTTTGGGCGCCATCTTGCCGTAGCCCTGCTCTGCCTGTGAGCACGGGAGATTGGAGGAGGATCGTCCAGGGGAGCTGCACACACACCAAAGGCCGGCTGCTTGAGGGGACTTCTGTCAGGTGAATAAATGCTTTTTTTTCCAGGTGAAATGTGCCCGCAATGCGTTTATTTTGTGCTGAAATGTGGCCCGCAATGCGTTTATTTTGTGCTGACATGTTGCCCATTGCGTTTATTTTGTGCTGACATGTTGCCCATTGCGTTTATTTTGTACTGACATGAGAGTGCAAGCTGCCAGTCCAGGACTGATACAAGCTAAAGTACGGTAACCATACGTCCCGCTTTACCCGGGACGCGTCCCGCCTTCGGGGGGCGCTGTCCCAGGCTGCATGAGGTCCCAGGAAACATCCCACTTTTAGCAGCGGGACGTCCCGGCCTCGGACTCTGGCCACCGTACTGAATGAACTAGCCGCACGGCCGTCCCCAGTACACACGGCCGTCCCCAGTACAGCGCAGCTAATCTTAGAGTAGCTAAACGGTATTTGATATAAAGCAATACAAAAGATTTATACATAACCGGGGTTTCCTCCAGCCCCCTTTGGCCTGATCCGTCCCTCAACACCCTGTACTGCACAGGAAGATTATAGATGTCCTCGGATCCTTGAAAGACTTTAAGAACATACTGCTGGTACAAAAATACTTTTCTTTATTGGTAACATCATCAGGATAGGGAATCAAGAACAAAGATGATCACAGTTTTAGAATATTGGTGCGTTTTGGAATTCTAAGCGGTTTCAAGTGGTTTCAAGTGGTAGAAATAGGGGCAAACATACAAAAACAGTATTCAGTATAGACTATAACATATAACCACTAACACTGTCATTAGCAGCATTCATCAGTACATAAACCAAGATAGCTCACCTATTTTCGCCTCATATGATCTTAAGGGCAGTTTCTCTGCTCTGGTTCTCTCATAAGCTCTGAAGATTCTGTCTCTAAGATAGTGTTGTCCGGATCATGAACGATTCAGATCTTTGATCCGAATCTCTTTTGTGAGTCGAATCATTCGAATCATCAAAATGAGTGATTTGGATCGCAAAGGGGGTGGGGCCAGGAGCAGCACGCCCCCTCTCTCAGCGGGCAGCGGGGTCCTGGAAGCAGAGCAGAGATGGATCGCTCTGTTGCAGGGGAGCCAGCCTTGCAGGGACAGGTAGATGAGAGAGAGGGGACATCGGTGCCACTGCCAGATATGTGTAGAGCACACATACTGGCTGTAATGTGCTGCTGATTTTAGGCTGTCTGTTCTGTAGTGCTGCATAGTGAACAAATGGGAAACTTTTGGCTCAGAAGCACAGCTCAGTAACTCTGAAGACAGCGTTCTGGGCTAGAAGGGCAGGCACTGTGATTGCAGGGCAATATGATCCTCCTGCACTGCTCTAAACAGCAGCACTTCACTTCTGGGAATGTTTTGGGGAATGCTTTCTTTCACTGTGCGACGTTTGCATTCAAAGTATACAGATGAACATATAGGTTAAATATATGTAAAGCATATGATTGCAGCATGTGGGTATTGTGTGCAAACAAACATTTCTGCTCTCTGCTCCTCCCTCCTCCCTTCTCTGTCCACTCCCTGCCCGTCTCTGTCCACCATCTCCCCTTCTCTGTGTGTCCACCCCCCTGTGTGTCCACCCCCCTCCCCTTCTCTGTCCACCGCAGGGAAAGTCCTGTCCTGCTAGTCATTTCACCCCCAAATGCTTTCCTAGTAAAATGATCCGAGATCCGGATCTTTTCAATGATCCGATTCGAATCATCCAAATAATTTAAAAAATCCGAACTTCGCATCTCTACTCTAAGATGGCTGCTGGCATGTCTGGCTACATTCTAGAAGATCTCAGAGTGAGGCTGGTTTCTGATTGGTCTAGACTATCAGGTGACTGGAATACTCAGATTAACCATGTAAAGTCCTGTGCTTAGCTAGCTATTATAGCTAATGTTGCAGGCTGTTACTCTACACACAAATTAACTTTAACAGCAGGCTAACTTTTCTGCTTATCACACAACACCTATATAGGTATATATTGTTCTGTACTACAAACTAGCATTACATTGATATCAACTTCTCTTGTTTAAACAGTGACTATGAATTATGCTGTTAGATTGGCTTGGGCGGGCAGCTACAATGCTTCTGGCCATGGGATCGTGACAGGGCACACGCACGACCCTAAAAGGCTGAATTACTGGGAGCCATAGAGGCAGATCCAGGTGGAGGAGGATGGCGAGGGACCAATCAAGAGGGCTGGAGGAAGCCCCAGATATGTTTAAAACTTTTGTATTGCTTCATCTCAGGTTCCCTGTAAATGCAAAAATAGACAAAGGGAGAAATGGTCAATCTTAACCACTTAAGCCTGAAGGGTTGTTTATATTTTTGCATCTGAGCAACTTTCACCTCCCATTCATTTGCCAATAACTTTATCACTAATCATCACAATGAATTGGTCTATAGCTTGTTTTTTCCGCCACCAATTAGGCTTTTTTGGGTGATACATTTGCTGACAATTAATTTATTCTAAATCCATTTTAACAGGAATATTAACCTTCCTGGCGGTAAGCCCGAACTGAGTTCGGGCTATGCCGCCGGAAGGCACCGCTCAGGCCCCGCTGGGCCGATTTGCATAATTTTTTTTTTGCTGCACGCAGCTAGCACTTTGCTAGCTGCGTGCAGTGCCCGATCGCCGCCGCTACCCGCCGATCCGCCGCAATTCCTCTCGCCGCGGCCGCCCCCCCCCCCCCAGACCCCGTGCGCTGCCTGGCCAATCAGTGCCAGGCAGCGCTATGGGGCAGATCGGAGTCCCCTCTGACGTCACGACGTCGATGACGTCGGTGACGTCATCCCGCCCGTCGCCATGGCGACGGGGGAAGCCCTCCAGGAGATCCCGTTCTTGGAACGGGATCTCCGGATCTCCGATCGCCGGCGGCGATCGGAGGGGCTGGGGGGATGCCGCTGAGCAGCGGCTATCATGTAGCGAGACTTTGTCTCGCTACATGAAAAAAAAAAAAAAAAATTTAAAAAAAAAGATTTGCTGCCCCCTGGCGATTTTTTTGCAAACCGCCAGGAGGGTTAAGAAAGAAATGAAAAAAAATCATTATTTCTCAGTTTTTGGCCATTATAGTTTGAAATTAATATATGCTACCGTAATTAAAACCCATGTATTTTATTTGACTATTTGTCCCGCTTATTACACCATTTAAATTATGTCCCTATCACAATGTATGGCGCCGATATTTTATTTGGACATAAAGGTGCATTTTTTCAATTTGCGTCCATCACTATTTACAAGCCCATAATTTAAAAAAATATATTAATATACTCCTTTGACATGCATATTTAACCAGTTCACCCCCAAGGGTTTTTACCCTAATGGACCAGAGCAATTTTCACCTTTCAGCGCTCCTCCCTTTCATTCACCAATAACTTTTTCACTACGTATCACAGCAAATTGATCAATACCTTGTTTTTATTGCCGCTAAATAGGCTTTTTGGAGGCGATATTTATTTTCAGTAATACCTTTTCTTTTTATGCATTTTAAAGGGAAAAACAAGGAAAAAAATGAAAAAATACACGATTTCTCCATTTTCATCCCCTATAGTTTTAAAATAAACACTGCTAATGTGCATAAAACACACACATTTTATCTGCCTATTTGTCCTGGTTATCACAATATATAAATTATGTCCCTAGTGCAAAGTATGGTGACAATATATTATTTGGAAATAAATGTGTATTTTTCCTATGTTGTGTTTTTTGTTTTCTCATTGCATACTACCAATGAATTCAAGCCCTTATTTGCAAATATAACAGTAGTTCACCCTCATAGCATACATATTTTAAAAGCTGAGTCCCTAAGGTAACTATTTATGCATTCGGTTTTCAATTCTGTCACTTTTGGTGTTTTTTACAAGTGTTTTATTTTGGTACAGAGTATATGGAAATAACAGTTTAGTTACTTCTCATTCAGTTTGCCAAAAAAACAAAAATCAAATGACATATGCATAATCTCTCAAACACCCCAAATTCTCTTCTCTTGCTTGTCACGGTTAAAATGATACCCTATACACATCATCAGATAGTGTTTTGGCCACATAATACACTGTTAATCATGAGCAGCGCCAATGTATTTTTCAAGGCCATTTTTTGCACCAGAAACAATACAGTCATACTTTCCTAGCAAAACCCCTGGTGTCTCAGAACATTGGATATAGGTCATAAATTATACCATTCTGAAAACTAGAGAACCAGACCTACCCAAATATACATATTTTGTAACATTTGCACTTTTGCGGTTTTGATGAAATTGCACCGTAACTTTGAAAATGTTTTTTTTTTTTTACAGTTTTCTTTACTTTGGCATGAAAAAACAATTCAAATGACATATGCATAATCTCTCAAACACCCCAAATTCTCTTCTCTTGCTTGTCACGGTTAAAATGATACCCTATACACATCATCAGATAATGTTTTGGCCACATAATACACTGTTAATCATGAGCAGCGCCAATGTATTTTTCAAGGCCATTTTTTGCACCAGAAACAATACAGTCATACTTTCCTAGCAAAACCCCTGGTGTCTCAGAACATTGGATATAGGTCATAAATTATACCATTCTGAAAACTAGAGAACCAGACCTACCCAAATATACATATTTTGTAACATTTGCACTTTTGCGGTTTTGATGAAATTGCACCGTAACTTTGAAAATGTTTTTTTTTTACAGTTTTCTTTACTTTGGCATGAAAAAACAATTCAAATGACATATGCATAATCTCTCAAACACCCCAAATTCTCTTCTCATGCTTGTCACGGTTAAAATGATACCGTATACACATCATCGGATAATGTTTTGGCCACATAATACACTGTTAATCATAAGCAGCGCCAATGTATTTTCCAAGGCCATTTTTTGCACCAGAAACAATACAGTCATTCTTTCCTAGCAAAACCCCTGGTGTCTCAGAACATTGGATATAAGTCAGAAATTATACCATTCTGAAAACTAGAGAACCAGACCTACTCAAATATACATATTTTGTAACATTTGCACTTTTGCGGTTTTGCTGAAATTGCACCGTAACTTAGAAAATTGTATTTTTTTACAGTTTTTTTTACTTTGGCACAAAAAAACAATTCAAATGACATATGCATAATCTCTCAAACACCCCAAATTCTCTTCTCATGCTTGTCACGGTTAAAATGATACCGTATACACATCATCGGATAATGTTTTGGCCACATAATACACTGTTAATCATAAGCAGCGCCAATGTATTTTCCAAGGCCATTTTTTGCACCAGAAACAATACAGTCATTCTTTCCTAGCAAAACCCCTGGTGTCTCAGAACATTGGATATAAATCAGAAATTATACCATTCTGAAAACTAGAGAACCAGACCTACTCAAATATACATATTTTGTAACATTTGCACTTTTGCGGTTTTGCTGAAATTGCACCGTAACTTAGAAAATTGTATTTTTTTACAGTTTTTTTTACTTTGGCACAAAAAAACAATTCAAATGACATATGCATAATCTCTCAAACACCCCAAATTCTCTTCTCTTGCTTGTCACGGTTAAAATGATACCCTATACACATCATCAGATAGTGTTTTGGCCACATAATACACTGTTAATAATGAGCAGCGCCAATGTATTTTTTAAGGCCCTTTTTTACCAAATGCAACAATGTAATTCTTTCTTCTCAAAGCCCCAGGAGTGACCATTCAATAAAAGACACAAATGTTACCATTCTCAAAACTAGAGACTCAGGCCTACTCAGTTGCAAATAGAATAATTTAAGTGAGGCCTTAATCACTATCCATAACATGAATGACAGATACATTGGAACTCACCATTGCAGGTCTAGCAGGATGGAGAAAAGCCAGAGGTCATACGCCAAGGAAAGCCAGTGGTCAGAAGATGGGGGGTGGTCTGCAGAGTAAAGTCCTGTGGCGAACACTCTCGCCTTGCAGCAGCAAGTCCAAATGGGAAAAAACTATTTGCAGGTTGTAGGAGTCTTGGGTTTCCTCTAAGCTTCTGGGTTTCCTCCCACACCCCCAAAAAAGGTGGTAATGTTAACTAGTGGTAATTGTGAGTTCCTTTGAGGGACAGTAAGTGGCAAATAAAAGTAGAGAGGAAAAAGTCCAGTGAAAATTTAGGGTAATGAAGAAGAAAAAATAAAATAAAAAAAAAAGTCTAATAGCTGCTGAGGGTATGGTATGCCTCAAAGCAGCCGACAACGCAGAGTCCCGGCTGTGAGGGGCACTTTGGGCAGTGGTATCTGCTGTCTTTCCGCCTCTTGTGCTTGGTGCACACCCGGCATCGCTTCTGTGGCTTCGCCTTAATTGGGTTCGGGGGGATCAGGGCAGGAAAATGTTTTCCCCTTAGGCGAACTGCTCCATCCAGTTGCATTGGATTGAATTCCTCCATAAGGTTTACGCTTTCATTGATCAGCGATCTCAAAGCTTGTCGCATACGGTAACAAATTTAGGATTGGCACACCTTGCCGTGGATAGTTGGGTGCTCAACCTTGATGTAGAAGCAACATCAGTTCATTACAAGCGATTCAAGGTCGGTCGGCACACCAATTCAAGTTCCCAGGCACATTTATTGAATGCACAGCATGACAATTGTTTCAGGGCCACAGCGGGTCCCCTTCATCAGATAGGTGCAGACATGTCTGCACCTATCTGATGAAGGGGACCCGCTGTGGCCCCGAAACAATTGTCATGCTGTGCATTCAATAAATGTGCCTGGGAACTTGAATTGGTGTGCCGACCGACCTTGAATCGCTCAAAGCTTGTCGCATAAACTGGAGGTAGCTGTCACCGTGGCATTTCTTTTTATAAAGCACAAATGCGTTGTGCACGGCCATCTGCAGGAGGTAAAAAAAAACTTTTTTGTACCAGGCCCTCTTTTTTTTAAAAAAAAAAAGTAGTAGGAGAGCATTTGGTCCGCAAGATCCACCGCACCCATATTTTTTGTGTAGTCGACCAATGCCATTGGCTTCTCGATCCGCTCTCTGGAGGTTGTGACAGGAACCACTTCTTCATTGTGAATTGAAGTCAGGACCATGACGTCTCTCTTGTCCCTGAATTTTATAGCCAGGAGCTCACCACTTCTGAGACTGTGTGTTTCCCCTTTGGATAATTTTTTATTAACCACCTGTGGTGGGAGGCCTTTGCGGTTTGGCCTCACTGTCCCACAGGCACCAGTCTCTGCAGAATATAAAAATTTGAACAGGGGAATGCTGGTGTAGAAGTTATCCTTGTACACATGATAGCCTTGGTGGAGGAGTGGGTTGGCTAGTTCCACCACAATTTTCCCACTGGTTGGCATGTATGGTGGGCACCCAGCTGGTTGCAAATGGCTATCTTTGCCCTCATACAGAAAAAAAGAATAGGTCTAGCCAGTGCTGCTCTCACAAAGTTTATAAAATTTTATCCCATACTTGGCAGCCTTACTTGGAATATATTGTTTTATCCCTAATCTGCCATGGAAGGGTAGGAGGGATTCATCCACTGCAACCTCTCTCTCTGGGGTGTACACCTCGCTAAATTTTGTACTGAGGTGGGTGAGTATGGGCCTCAGCTTAAAAAGCTTGTCATGGGCAGGATCACCTTTGGGGACATTGTCCGAATTGTCGGCAAAGTGCAGGCACTTCATAAGAGCCTCATAGCGCTGCCTGCTCATGGAAGCTGGAAACAGGGGTGTTGCATGCATAAAGTCCTTAGACCAGTACAGTCTTATTTCTGGCTGTTGGAGTATGCCCATGTGTAGTGTTAGGGCCAGAAACACCTTTAGCTCAGGTATAGTGGTGGGCTCCCATTTCTCAGCCAAATAGCAGGTGGGCTTCTGGGCAATATACTGCTGCGCAAACAAATTGGTTTGCTCCACAATGTGCTGCAGCAAATCATCACCCACAAAGAGCTGGAAGAAGTCAGCAGGCCCGAAGTTGTCAGTGGGCACTAATATTTCGCTTGCCCCTGTAAAAGGCGGGATGTTGGGTGCTACAAGGTTAGCGGGTGACCAGGTGCCCCGAATTATGTCCTCAGGTACCGGTGGACGTACCTGCCTTTGCCTGGCTCTCCTTCGGCCTCTGCTGCTAGCTGCTGCAGTGCTACCCACTGAGCCCCCTGCGGTGGCATCTGAAGGGCCCTGGACAGTGGTTCCCCTCTGGCCTGTGCTGCTAGCTGCAGCTGTGCTACCCACCGAGCCCCCTGTGGTGGATTCTGAAGGGCCCTGAACAGTGGACTCATTATCCCTCCTGAAGCGGCGAGACGGCTGCCCAACGCTCTCTGAACTGTCAGAATCTGACTCAGAGCTGCTGCTCGTTGGGTGCCATTCGCTCCCTGAATCGTCCCCACTGCTGCTGCTCTGCTGAAGGTAGACGGCTCCTCGCCATAGTAAGCAAAGGGGATAGATAGATAGATAGATAGATAGGATGGATGGATGGATGGATGGATGGATGGATGGGATGGATGGATGGATGGGATGGGATGGATGGATAGATGGATGGATGGATGGATGGGATGGATGGATGGGATAGACAGACAGACAGACAGATCGATCGATCAACCAAGCGATTGATCAATAACAGAAAGATTTTTTTTTTTTTTTTTTTTTTTATGAAGATGAAAAGAAAGAATATAGATAGAAAGAAAGTATAGAAAGAAATTAGAGTAAGGGTAAAAGAGGGGTGAAAAAGTACAGAAAAGTACTAAGAAGTACTAAAAAGTACTAAAATAAAACAGAAAACCAGTAAATGGCAAAGGAGGGGGAGGATAAGGGGTTAATAAAAAAGTATGGGGATAAAATTTTATTTAAAAAATATAAAAATCCTACCACAATCACAGTCTTTCTCCCTCACAGCTCCTGTCACCTCTGAATGCTGATTGACAGCAGTCTGAGGTGACAGATGAGCTGGGAGGGAGAAAGCAACTTTGTTTACTGACACTACAAGGCAGATCATTGTTACTGGCTTGTAACAATGATCTGCCTTGTTACTGGCACTTGATTGGCCCAGGGACCATGTGATTCCCTGGTCCAATCACCAAGCCGCGGGACCCGACGTGCGCGCGCAGCGGGAGCGCGCCCGCTCGCACACAGCAGCAGAGTTACAATGTAACTCATTAAAACGTCCTGTTGCCATTAATAGCGGCGAACATGACGTTTTAATGCGTTACATTGTCCCTAAATGGTTAAAAAGTTCAGACCCTTAGGTAACTATTTATGTTTTTTTTAATTATTATTATTATTATTATTGTAATTTTTTTTTTAATTAAAATTTTTATTTGGGTATTTTTTGATGTGGGAGGTAAACAGCTAATTTTAAATGTTAAAAATGTATTTATTTAATAAAAAGTGGAGGTGGGTGTAGTTTTACTATTTGGTCAGAAGATGGCCACAGTCAAAAAGTCCTGGGAGCGATCGATCTCACTCCCAGGAAGAAGAATGAAGACAGGGAACTTTTTGAACTCAGACAAACCGCAGCGTCTGATGAGACGCTGTCGGCTTTTCTGCGAGGCGCTTTGATCAATGAAAGGGATCTATAATCCCTTTCATTGATCGCTGGGCTAATGGCCGGTGGCGAGAATGTTCGTCCAGTTGGGCTTAAGTGGTTAAAGGGGAAATCCAGTGAAAATAAAGTGCTTTATTTCTACAATAATTATGTATAAATGATTTAATCAGTGTTTGCCCATTGAAAAATGTTTTCCTCTCCCTGATTTACATTCTGACATTTATCGCATGGCAACATTTTTACTGCTGGCAGGTGATGTCAGTGGAAGGAGAAGCTGCTTGCTTTTTTGGCAGTTGGAAACAGCTGTAAACAGCTGTTATTTTCCACAATGCAACAAGGCTCCCACAGTGTGATGTCAGGGCCTTGGTCCTGACATCACACTGTGAGAGGGGTTTCACCACAATATCAGCCATACAGAGCCCCCTGATGATCTGTTTGAGAAAAGGAATAGATTTCTCGTGGAAAAGGGGGTATCAGCTACTGAATGACATGAAGTTCAATTCTTGGTTATGGTTTCTTTTTAATTAACCACTTAAGCCTCCTGGGCATAGAAGCTACGCCCAGGAGGCCATGTGCGCTCCCACGGCTGTTCGCATGTGTGCATGCACACTCCCAGCCGCAGATCGTTAGCCCAGAAATCAATAAATCAGGACATGGTGCCCGATGATTGATTCCTCTCCCCTGCAGAAAAAGCGAGGGCTCCTCTCGAAAGCCTCGCTTTTTCTGCCTTTTGCGTCCCCCTATGTCCCTCTAAGCGTACATGTTACACTTAGAGTGACGTCATGTAAACAAACTCATGGCTGCCATCTTGTGGCCAAAAAGTAAAACTACATCTAAATGTAAAAAATAAAAAAAAATACACATATATTTACATAAAAAAATTATTATTTACATCCCACCCTCCCAAAAATACCCAAATAAAATGTTTAATAAAAAAACAAAAAACATTACAATAAAAAAAAACCACGTAAATATTTACCTAAGGGTCTAAACTTTTTAACTTTCAATGTAAAGATGAAATATTTCTATTTTTTTAATTATAAGCTTGTAAATAGTGATGGATGAAAAACGGAAAAAATGCACTTTTTGTTTTTTGTTTTTTAAAATATTGTCGCCATACATTGTGATAGAGACGTAATTTAAACAGTGTAATAACCGGGACAAACGTGCAAATACAATACGTGGGTTTTAATTATGGAGGCATGTATTATTTGAAAACTATAATGGCCAAAAACTAATAAATAATTTTTTTTTTCCATTTTTTTTCTTATTCTTCCTGTTATAATGCATTTACAGTAAAGTGGTTCTTAGCAAAATGTACCCCCCCCCCCCCAAACAAAGCATAAATGGTGGCGGAAAAAACAAGATATACGCTACATCAGTTCACTGTGATAAGTAGTGATAAAGTTGTAGGCTAATGAATGGGAGGTGAACATTGCTCGGATGCATAAAGTGAAAACGACTGAGGGCTGAAGTGGTTAACCGAGACCTATTGGAAAAGAGAGACGGCTTCTAACTTTCCAAACTGTTATTCTGATGCTGAACCTTCCCTAGGAAATGATTAACTGATTTAAGAGAACAGTGAAGGACCATGGAGCTGATCAGGGCAATTGGCATCAGGTCATTTTTAAACAAGTATATCAGCAAAGCAACTGTTTCTATTCAAAGGCTGTATCAGCAGCTATTTTTTGTCTGCTGGGGGTATTCTTTGCACCAGGTGTTTGGTTATAATACAACTGAAATATCATTACAATTTTGGGATCGACACTGTGTGTTTGGCTTTTGCACAGCCGATATACCCGACACTGAAGACAACTGAAGGTGAGTATCAGTTAGGGTTAAGGTTAATGGTTAGGCATAGATTAGGAGTCTTTGTGTAGATTATCTATAGCTGTAATGCTAGTACCATACAATTTTCTGGCAGATTTACCTGCCACATCGATTATCTCCAACATGTCCAATCTGAATTCCGATTGATTTTTCGATTTTCCGATTGTTTTTTATCAAGTGTTTTTTTATATTTTTTAATCACTTTTCATAGAACTGAACAAAAATCGATTGAAAAAATGATCGAAAATACGATTAAAAAACTATCGAAAAATAGATCGAAATTCAGATTGGACATGTTGGAAATAATCGATCTGGCAGGTAAACCTGCCAGAAAATTGTATGGTGTGTACTCAGCATTAGGGGCAGAAGGTTTGGTTTAGAGAAAGTTTTCAGAAAGGTTTAACTCTAAAGGGAGATGTTAGGCTGGGTTCACACTTCTGGTTTGTTTTCCAAATGTGCAAAACCTAATGAAAGTCAATGGAAAGCCACACTTCTGTTAAAATTCATGTTTTTTCCCGTTCCTGTTTCCACATGTGTGGGGAAAAAACCTACTTCTTTCAGCAATCGTACATCGCATGCAATTTCCCATTGACTTTCATTAGCCATTCAAAAAACATGCATGCGAAAATTCGCATATGAACACAAATTTTTATGCAAAAAAGATCAGTTTTCCACAATGATAAGTGTGAATTTTCCCTTACGGTTCAACAACACCAAGAAAGAGAAATGTTAAGGAAAGAGGTTAAAGAAAACCAGAGGCAAAGCCTAAAAAAAACCAGACACTTACCTCTTCTCAGCTGTGGGCATGATCCCCTTCTTTACAAGCTCGGCCGTACTGCTCCTGCACAAGTCTGGCCACGCCTGCTCAGTAGCATAGAGCCGCTTATGGAAGGGTAATCGCGCAGGCGCAGTACAGCCACGCTGGAGGGTGGTGCAGGCGCAGTACAGCCATGCTGAAGGGTGGCGCAGGCGCAGTACAGCCATGCTGAAGGGTGGCGCAGCAACAAGATCATATCTAACAAGCACTCTAATATGTTGTAACTCCAATCATTTGTAAAAAGGGGACTGTCTGTATTTAAAGAAAGCAAAACAACAAAAACAAAAGGCTTTAAAACTTTTATTATTTATTCAATTATTATTATTATTTATTATTTATTTATAAAGCGCCAACATATTCCGTAGCACTGTACAATGCAAGAAAACAAACAAGGGATACATAATGATACAGACAATGATTTACATCAAATATGAACACTGATACAAGATACAGCACTGCTGATTACAATTTGATTTAACATGATGACTAAAATGTATAAATGTCTAAAAGTGTGCAAGCAATTAAATTAATAACAGTCCATGACACAAAAGGGTGAGAGCCCTGCCCTTGCGAGCTTACAATCTAAAGAAATGTGGTGGAAACAAGAGGTGGGGATGAATACAGTATATGTACGGGCAGTGCGCAATTAGGTTATTTAGTGGGTGCATGGCCTAAGCTAGAGAATATGCTTGTCGGAAAAGGTGGGTTTTGAGGGAGCGTTTAAAGATTTCAAAGGTGGGAGGGTGGCGGATGTGTTGTGGAAGGGCATTCCAGAGGAGGGGTGAGGCACGTGAGAAGTCTTGTACACGTGAATGTGAGGAGGTAATTGTAGAAGAGGATAGAAGAAGCTCGTGTGCAGATCTGAGATTGCGGTTGGGTTGGTATCTGGAGACTAGTGAGGAGATGTACAGGGGAGAGAGATTGTGGAGAGCTTTGAAGGTTAGGGTTAAGAGTTTGAACTCAATGCAATTAAGTTACTAAAGGAAATATGACATTTCAGAGTCTTCACTTCAAACATGCAATAAAGTGCAGGAAATGTATGTTTAAAGTCTACCAGAGATTAAGAAAGATAAAAATTTCTGGTATTATACAGACACTACTGCAGCCATATACTGTAGATCATGATCAAACACATTTTACAAGCAAGCTAATAACTATTAGCAGTAACTGTAACGTCTGGGTTTCCTATGCTGGATGTTATGCCCAAGACTTTTTTGAGGGCAATGATAAGTTTTCGGTTCCCCAAAATTAAAATGATAGAATTCATGGTGGGAAAACTGGAAACCACAACTAAGCAAGCAATGGCAATGTTGATATTGTTTACAGTTGTGGAATTGGTCAATAAAGAGAAAGAAGTATAGAAAATCAAGTAAACTACCAAGAGAGAAATCACAGTCTTAACAGCTGAGACGTGAGTCTGTATTCTAGATTGTCCAGATGCTTCATTGCTCTGCCTCATCCTGGACATGTGCTTACATAGAGAGGTGATGAGAGTCCCACCTGTCAGGAAGATAATAGCAAAAGCCAAAGAAGCCAGGGATAGGCAGATCTGAAGCATACAGTTACATTTACTTCCAATGCTGTAAGATGTTGATATTGTTTCATCTCCTGTGATATTACTTGTGGAAAAGTACATGTTTATATACAAATTCCAGTAGGCTATCACTCCAACTGACCAGGACAAGAGTAATGAAATGCCTATCAGCCAAGGGACCACCACGGGAAGCTTTGCCTTCAACTTCCTGAAGAAAGATCCATTGAAGGTAACAATTTTCATGCAATAATAGAAGCAGAGGCAGGTAGCACACCAGAGACTGCACAATGCAAGCGATCCTATGGCTGGTACAAGTACAGACGATATTTGCAAGTAGAGATCCAGGAACTCAAAATAAGAAATCTGTTGGTAGACCACAACTCCTTGAAGGAAGATATTGATGGCCCCAATGCTGCTGATGATCATATTACAAGGATTGTACTTTCGGGTCTTCAGCCAGTCTAGAAAGTGCACTATTAGGATGAAGGCATTTCCCGATAGGCCAGTTGAAAGAAATGTACAGTGAAGTGCGACAAACACTTCTGCACGAAACATGCTGAAGAAAGACTTGCCAAGTATGTATTGTAATGTTTAGCAGGATTTGTTCTTGGTCTGATCTTCTTTTCTTTTGTTTTTGAATAGACTTTTCCTGCCCCGACCTTACTTGTCCATCAAGTTTCAAAACATACGTTGTTTTTTTCTTTCATGATTTGAAGGCCAAACAGATTTTTTTTTCACCTGTTCACCGGTTCGATTGTTGACCTAAAGGTGTGTTGCTCAATGATGTTGATGTTGTCTTTCCCATTATCTTGTATGTTTTTATATCTGCAGATGTCATCTATGGAAAGCTCATAAATCATTGTCTTTCAAAGCCTGCATTTTCAATAGAATATTTGCATTACAATAACATATTCGCGGATGGGCTTTCTATGTCACTTTTTAAGATACAAATAATGTGGTTTGTCATTAGCATTATTTTCAGTCGGATAGCTAAGCGAAAAGTGGGCGTGTCTGAACATGAGCTGATCACTTATTTGCCATAATATGTTTCCTACAGCTGTGACCTTTTAACCACTTGAGGACCTAGGGCTTTCTACCCCTTAAGGACCGGCCACTTTTTTTCCATTCAGACCACTGCAGCTTTCACGGTTTATTGCTCGCTCATACAACCTACCACCTAAATGAATTTTGGCTCCTTTTCTTGTCACTAATAAAGCTTTCTTTTAGTGCTATTTGATTGCTCCTGCGATTTTTACTTTTTATTATATTCAGCAAAAAAGACATGAATTTTGGCAAAAAAATGATTTTTTTAACTTTCTGTGCTGACAGTTTTCAAATAAAGTAAAATTTCTGTATACATGCAGCGCGAAAAATGTGGACAAACATGTTTTTGATAAAAAAAAACCCATTCAGTGTATATTTATTGGTTTGGGTAAAAGTTATAGCGTTTACAAACTATGGTGCAAAAAGTGAATTTTCCCATTTTCAAGCATCTCTGACTTTTCTGACCCTCTGTCATGTTTCATGAGGGGCTAGAATTCCAGGATAGTATAAATACCCCCCAAATGACCCCATTTTGGAAAGAAGACATCCCAAAGTATTCACTGAGAGGCATAGTGAGTTCATAGAAGATATTATTTTTTGTCACAAGTAAGCGGAAAATGACACTTTGTGAAAAAAAAAAAAAAAAAAAAAAAGTTTCCATTTCTTCTAACTTGCGACAAAAAAAAATGAAATCTGCCACGGACTCACCATGCTCCTCTCTGAATACCTTGAAGTGTCTACTTTCCAAAATGAGGTCATTTGTGGGGTGTGTTTACTGTCCTGACATTTTGGGGGGTGCTAAATTGTAAGCACCCCTGTAAAGCCTGAAGGTGCTCATTGGACTTTGGACCCCTTAGCGCAGTTAGGGTGCAAAAAAGTGCCACACATGTGGTATTGCCGTACTCAGGAGAAGTAGTATAATGTGTTTTGGGGTGTATTTTTACACATACCCATGCTGGGTGGGAGAAATATCTCTGTAAATGACAATTTGTTAATTTTTTTTACACACAATTGTCCATTTACAGAGATCTTTCTCCCACTCAGCATGGGTATGTGTAAAAATACACCACAAAACACATTATACTACTTCTCCTGAGTACGGCGATACCACATGTGTGGCACTTTTTTGCACCCTAACTGCGCTAAAGGGCCCAAAGTCCAATGAGTACCTTTAGAATTTCACAGGTCATTTTGAGAAATTTCGTTTCAAGACTACTCCTCACGGTTTAGGGCCCCTAAAATGCCAGGGCAGTATAGGAACCCCACAAATGACCCCATTTTAGAAAGAAGACACCCCAAGGTATTCCGTTAGGAGTATAGTGAGTTCATAGAAGATTTTATTTTTTTGTCAAAAGTTAGCGGAAATTGATTTTAATTGTGTTTTTTCACAAAGTGTCATTTTCCACTAACTTTTGACAAAAAATAAAATCTTCTATGAACTCACCATACTCCTAACGGAATACCTTGGGGTGTCTTCTTTCTAAAATGGGGTCATTTGTGGGGTTCCTATACTGCCCTGGCATTTTAGGGGCCCTAAACCGTGAGGAGTAGTCTTGAAACGAAATTTCTCAAAATGACCTGTGAAATTCTAAAGGTACTCATTGGACTTTGGGCCCTTTAGCGCAGTTAGGGTGCAAAAAAGTGCCACACATGTGGTATCGCCGTACTCAGGAGAAGTAGTACAATGTGTTTTGGGGTGTATTTTTACACATACCCATGCTGGGTGGGAGAAATACCTCTGTAAATGGACAATTGTGTGTAAAAAAATCAAAAGATTGTCATTTACAGAGGTATTTCTCCCACCCAGCATGGGTATGTGTAAAAATACACCCCAAAACACATTATACTACTTCTCCCGAGTACGGCGATACCACATGTGTGGCACTTTTTTGCACCCTAACTGCACTAAGGGGCCCAAAGTGCAATGAGTACCTTTAGGATTTCACAGGTCATTTTTGTTTCAAGACTACTCCTCACGGTTTAGGGCCCCTAAAATGCCAGGGCAGTATAGGAACCCCACTAATGACCCCATTTTAGAAAGAAGACACCCCAAGGTATTCCGTTAGGAGTATGGTGAGTTCATAGAAGTTTTTATTTTTTTGTCACAAGTTAGCGGAAATTGATTTTAATAGTTTTTTTTCACAAAGTGTCATTTTCCGCTAACTTGTGACAAAAAATAAAATCTTCTATGAACTCACCATACTCCGTACGGAATACCTTTGGGTGTCTTCTTTCTAGAATGGGGTCATTTGTGGGGTTCCTATACTGCCCTGGCATTTTAGGGGCCCTAAACCGTGAGGAGTAGTCTTGAAACCAAATGTCGCAAAATGACCTGTGAAATCCTAAAGGTACTCATTGGACTTTGGGCCCCTTAGCGTACTTAGGGTGTAAAAAAGTGTCACACATGTGGTACCGCCGTACTCAGGAGAAGTAGTATAATGCGTTTTGGGGTGTATTTTTACACATACCCATGCTAAGTGGGAGAAATATCTCTGTAAATGACAATTGTTTGATTTTTTTACACACAATTGTCCATTTACATAGAAATTTCTCCCATCCAGCATGGGTATGTGTAAAAATACACCCCAAAACACATTATACTACTTTTCCTGAGTACAGCGGTACCACATGTGTGACAATTTTTGCAGCCTAGGTGCGCTAAGGGGCCCAACGTCCTATTCACAGGTCATTTTGAAGCATTTGTTTTCTAGACTACTCCTCGCGGTTTAGGGCCCCTAAAATGCCAGGGCAGTATAGGAACCCCACAAGTGACCCCATTTTAGAAAGAAGACACCCCAAGGTATTCCGTTAGGTGTATGGCGAGTTCATAGAAGATTTTATTTTTTGTCACAAGTTAGTGAAAAATGACTTTGTGAAAAAAAACCAATAAAAATTAATTTCCGCTAACTTTTGACAAAAATAAAATCTTCTATGAACTCGTCATACACCTAACAGAATACCTTGGGGTGTCTTTTTTTCTAAAATAGGGTCACTTGTGGGGTTCCTATACCGCCCTGGCATTTTACAGGCCCAAAACCGTGAGTAGTCTGGAAACCAAATGTCTCAAAATGACTGTTCAGGGGTATAAGCATCTGCAAATTTTGATGACAGGTGGTCTATGAGGGGGCGAATTTTGTGGAACCGGTCATAAGCAGGGTGGCCTTTTAGATGACAGGTTGTATTGGGCCTGATCTGATGGATAGGAGTGCTAGGGGGGTGACAGGAGGTGATTGATGGGTGTCTCAGGGGGTGGTTAGAGGGGAAAATAGATGCAATCAATGCACTGGGGAGGTGATCGGAAGGGGGTCTGAGGGGGATCTGAGGGATTGGCCGAGTGATCAGGAGCCCACACGGGGCAAATTGGGGCCTGATCTGATGGGTAGGTGTGCTAGGGGGTGACAGGAGGTGATTGATGGGTGTCTCAAGGTGTGATTAGAGGGGGGAATAGATGCAAGCAATGCACTGGCGAGGTGATCAGGGCTGGGGTCTGAGGGCATTCTGAGGGTGTGGGCGGGTGATTGAGTGCCCTAGGGGCAGATAGGGGTCTAATCTGATAGGTAGCAGTGACAGGGGGTGATTGATGGGTAATTAGTGGGTGTTTAGGGTAGAGAATAGATGGAAACACTGCGCTTGGGTGGTGATCTGATGTCGGATCTGCGGGCGATCTATTGGTGTGGGTGGGTGATCAGTTTGCCCGCAAGGGGCAGGTTAGGGGCTGATTGATGGGTGGCAGTGACAGCGGGTGGTTGATGGGTGGAAGTGACAGGGGGTGATTGATGGGTGGCAGTGACAGGGGGTGATTGATGGGTGATTGATAGGTGATTGACAGGTAATCAGTGG
Organism: Hyperolius riggenbachi; assembly: GCF_040937935.1. NCBI lineage: Eukaryota > Metazoa > Chordata > Amphibia > Anura > Hyperoliidae > Hyperolius > Hyperolius riggenbachi. Next base: position 80,004,996 of record NC_090655.1, read on the forward strand.
GTTATTACAGGGGAGAACAGATGTAAATATTGCACTGGCGAATTGATAAGGGGGGGTCTGAGGGCAATCTGAGCGTGTAGGCGGGCGATTGGGTGCCCGCAAGGGGCAGATTAGGGTCTGATCTGATGGGTAACAGTGACAGGTGGTGATAGGGGGTGATTGATGGGTAATTAGTGGGTGTTTAGAGGAGAGAATAGATGTAAACGCTGCGCTTGGGTGGTGATCTGATGTCGGATCTGCGGGCGATCTATTGGTGTGGGTGGGTGATCAGATTGCCCGCAAGGGGCAGGTTAGGGGCTGATTGTTGGGTGGCAGTGACGGGGTGATTGATGGGTGATAGGTGATTGGCAGGTGATTGACAGGTGGTCAGTGGGTTATTACAGGGAAGGACAGATGTAATTAATGCACTGGCGAATTGATAAGGGGGGGGTCTGAGGGCAATCTGAGCGTGTGGGCGGGTGATTGGGTGCCCGCAAGGGGCAGATTAGGGTCTGATCTGATAGGTAACAGTGACAGGTGGTGATAGGGGGTGATTGATGGGTGATTGATGGGTAATTAGTGGGTGTTTAGAGAAGATAACAGATGTAAACAATACATTTGGGAGGTAATCTGACGGCGGGTTTGCGGGCGATCTAATGGTGTGGGTGGGTGATCAGATTGCCCGCAAGGGGCAGGTTAGGGGCTGATTGATGGGTGGCAGTGACAGGGGGTGATTGATGGGTGATAGGTGATTGGCAGGTGATTGACAGGTGATCAGTGGGTTATTACAGGGAAGAACAGATGTAATTAATGCACTGGTGAATTGATAAGGGGGGGTCAGAGGGCAATCTGAGCGTGTGGGCGGGTGATTGGGTGCCCGCAAGGGGCAGATTAGGGTCTGATCTGATAGGTAAAAGTGGCAGGTGGTGATAGGGGGTGATTGATGGGTGATTGATGGGTAATTAGTGTGTGTTTAGAGGAGAGAATAGATGTAAACAATGGATTTGGGAGGTGATCTGATGTCGGATCTGCGGGCGATCTATTGGTGTGGGGGGGTGATCAGATTGCCCGCAAGGGGCAGGTTAGGGGCTGGCTGATGGGTGGCAGTGACAGGGGGTGATTGACGGGTGATTGATGGGTGATTGACAGGTGATTGACAGGTGATTGACAGGTGATTGACAGGTGATCAGGGGGATAGATGCATACAGTAAACAGGGGGGGTGGTCTGGGGGGGGGGGTCTGGGGAGAATCTGAGGGGTGGGGGGTGATCAGGAGGGGGCAGGGAGCAGGGTGGGGGATAAAAAAAAAAATAGCGTTGACAGATAGTGACAGGGAGTGATTGATGGGTGATTAGGGGGGTGATTGGGTGCAAACAGGGGTCTGGGGGGTGGGCAGGGGGGGGTCTGATGGGTGCTGTGGGCGATCTGGGGCAGGGAGGGGGGAAAAATCAGTGTGCTTGGTGCAGACTAGGGTGGCTGCAGCCTGCCCTGGTGGTCCCTCGGACACTGGGACCACCAGGGCAGGAGGCAGCCTGTATAATACACTTTGTAAACATTACAAAGTGTATTATACACTTTGTATGCGGCGATCGCGGGGTTAACATCCCGCCGGCGCTTCCGTATGGCCGGCGGGATGTTGCGGCGGGTGAGCGGCGCCAGGCGGAGGCGGAGGATCGCGTCACTGATGACGCGATCGCTCCGCCCATGCCCCTACAAGGACCGCCGCCAATTGTCAATACGGCGGTCCTTGCGGGGTGCACTTCCCGGCCGCCAATTGTACATACGGCGGTCGGGAAGTGGTTAAAGCCACAATGGAAAAAAAAGGGATGGGGAAAACAAAAGTGCTTCCCCGTGTGTGTGACTTTTTTAATCAGTTACACATATAAGATAACGTGCTCACCTTGTAGTTGACTGCTTAATTTCATATGACAAGAGTTAGCAAGGCTTTTTTTAGCTCACGGCACTAGATGGATATCTGGCTGTTGATCCAATAGGCGAACGATTAAAAATCCCAATGTCTCACCATCAATGGGTGTAATAACCAAAATTGTAGTCTGGGGCTTAGGATTAAAGGTTTATTAAACATACATATAATGCATCTGCTCAGACAGTGTTGTCCGGACGCATTTCACAAGGTCCAACCTTGCTTCTTCATAGGGTTGATAAGCAATGCATACAAAATAAAACAGATCTACCAAATATAAATCCTGTGCTCAAAAGGGGTTGTATGTCTTCAGGAGGGAAGGTTAGAAAGCTGTTGGAGGAAGGAGCCAATCTGAATAATTGGTTCATGAATAAATCAAAGGACAGCATCACCCAACATGACATATTCTTCAGTTTCTACTTTGAAGACACACTTTTCACTGTGATAAGTAGTGATAAGTAGTGATAAAGTTGTAGGCTAATGAATGGGAGGTGAACATTGCTCGGATGCATAAAGTGAAAACGACTGAGGGCTGAAGTGGTTAACCGAGACCTGTTGGAAAAGAGAGACGGCTTCTAACTTTCCAAACTGTTATTCTGATGCTGAACCTTCCCTAGGAATTGATTAACTGATTTAAGAGAACAGTGAAGGACCATGGAGCTGATCAGGGCAATTGGCATCAGGTCATTTTTACACAAGTATATCAGCAAAGCAACTGGTTTTATTCAAAGGCTGTACCAGCAGCTATTTTTTGTCTGCTGGGGGTATTTTTTGCACCAGGTGTTTGGTTATAACACACAGGGGCGTTCCTAGGGTCCTTGAGGATTGGTGGCACCTGGGGGCACTAGGTGGGGGGTATAAAAATGGGCATGGTCATGCAGTGAGTGGGCATAGCCATGGGTGGGGCCAATCGTACATTAGATTAGGACAGCGGTGGCGAACTTTTTGGAGCCCCAAACTGCAACCCACAAGTCACTTATCTATTGCAAAGTGGCAACAGCAATTTAAACTAAATACTATACAAACGTTTTAACACATACATGAACATTATGGAAAATCCAAGTTGAAAAACTGTGAAGATAAACAATTTCATCCATCCTACTGCTGAAAAAATATATTCATTTTTTTAGAACCTCCTAGTTTTATTTTCTGTTTTAAAAAGCTAAAAAAAAGTAGGTTTAATGCTATTGTCTCATATAATGAGGATTCAGCTTTTCCCATAGTCTCGCAGTTAGCAATCATGTGACCCCCAAAAAGACAAATTCAGCAATCATGAGGCCCCCCATCAAGACAAATTCAGAAATCATGAGGCCCCCAACAAGACAAATTCAGAAATCATGAGGCCCCCAACAAGACAAATTCAGCAATCATGAGGCCCCAACATGACAAAGTCAGCAAGCGTGAGGCCCCCAACAAGACAAATTCAGCAATCATGAGGCCCCCAACAAATCATGAGGCACCCAACAAGACAAATTCAGCAATCTTGAGGCCCCCAACAAATCATGAGGCCCCCAACAAGACAAATTCAGCAATCATGAGGCCCCCAACAAGACAAATTCAGCAGTCATGAGGCACATAAATAGACAGCATTTCACATAAATAGGCAGAATGCCCCCTTAATATGGTAGACACCTCTCACCTGGCTTCTGAATTCTCCTCTACTGGCTGCTGTGTCTGGCAATACTGTTTTTGGCTGGATTGGGGATGATGTGTGAGCTTAAAGGCCTGGCAGTGATGCTGTGGCCTGGCTGGCTGTGATGCTGTGGCCTGGCTGGCGGTGATGCTGTGGCCGATGTTGTGGCTGAGTTGGCTGGCAGTGATGCTGGGCTGTGCTTGGCTGGTTGAAGTAAATGCTGGCCTGACTGGTGGTGATGCTGTGGCCTTTTTGACAGTGATTCTGGGCTGGTTGGCTGGTGGTGATGCTGGGCTGGCTGGCCTGGATAGTTTAGGTAGCGACAGGTGCCCCCTAGTTAAGGTAGCGCCAGGAGTACCCCAGTTTAGGTAGTGACAGGAGCCCCCCAGTTCAGGTAGGGACAGGAGCCCCCCAGCTCATTTAGTGACAGGAGCCCCACAGCTCATTTAGTGACAGGAGACCCCCAGTGTATGTAGTGACAGGCAACCCCCAGTTAGATAGTGAGTGACAGCAGGGACCCCCAGTTAGATAGTGAGTGACAGCAGGGACCCCCAGTTAGATAGTGAGTGACAGCAGGAACCCCCAGTTAGGTAGTGAGTGACAGCAGGGACCCCCGTTAGGTAGCGAGTGACAGCAGGGACCCCCGTTAGGTAGTGAGTGAGTGACAGGGACCCCCGTTAGGTAGTGAGTGACAGCAGGGACCCCCATTAGGTAGTGAGTGACAGCAGGGACCCCCAGTTAGGTAGTGAGTGACAGCAGGGACCCCCAGTTAGGTAGTGAGTGACAGCAGGGACCCCCAGTTAGGTAGTGAGTGACAGCAGGGACCCCCATTAGTTAGTGAATGACAGCAGGGACCCCCATTAGTTAGTGAGTGACAGCAGGGACCCCCATTAGGTAGTGAGTGACAGCAGGGACCCCCAGTTAGGTAGTGAGTGACAGCAGGGACCCCCAGTTAGATAGTGAGTGACAGCAGGGACCCCCATTAGGTAGTGAATGACAGCAGGGACCCCCATTAGTTACTGAGTGACAGCAGGGACCCCCATTAGTTACTGAGTGACAGCAGGGACCCCCATTAGTTACTGAGTGACAGCAGGGACCCCCATTAGTTACTGATTTCTGATTTCTTTTTTTAAGCGTCTTTTGATATTTTTTAATCACTTTTCATAGAACTGAACAAAAATCGATTGAAAAAATGATCGAAAATACGATTAAAAAACTATCGAAAAATAGATCGAAATTCAGATCGGACATGTTGGAAATAATCGATCTGCAGAAAATTGTATGGTGTGTACTTAGCATTAGGGGCAGAAGGTTTGGTTTAGAGAAAGTTTTCAGAAAGGGTTAACTCTAAAGGGAGATGTTAGGCTGGGTTCACACTTCTGGTTTGTTTTCCAAATGTGCAAAACCTAATGAAAGTCAATGGAAAGCCACATTTCTGTTAAAATTCATGTTTTTTTCCATTCCTGTTTCCACATGTGTGGGGGAAAACGTACTTCTTTGAGCATTCGTACATCGCATGCAATTTCCCATTGACTTTCGTTAGCCATTCAAAAAACATGCATGCGAAAATTTGCATATGAACACAAATTTTTATGCAAAAAAGATCAGTTTTCCACAATGATAAGTGTGAATTTTCTCTTACGGTTCAACAACACCAAGAAAGAGAAATGTTAAGGAAAGAGGTTAAAGAAAACCAGAGGCAAAGCCTAAAAAAACCCCAGACACTTACCTAGATAGAGGGAAGCCTCTGGATTATAGTCCAGAGGCTTCCAGTGTCCTCCTTGCCCATTGCCCCCACCACCACTGCCCAAGTCCCTCTTTTCAGCTGTGGGCATGTTCCCCTTCTTTACAAGCTCGGCCGTACTGCTCCTGCACAAGTCTGGCCACGCTTGCTCTGCTCTGCTCAGTAGCATGGAACCGCTTATGGAAGGGTAATCGTGCAGGCGCAGTACAGCCACGCTGGAGGGTGGTGCAGGCGCAGTACAGCAATGCTGGAGGGTGGTGAAGGCGCAGTACAGCCATGCTGAAGGGTGGCACAGCAACAAGATCATATCTAACAAGCACTCTGACATGTTGTAACTCAAATCATTTGTAAAAAGCGGACTGTCTGTATTTAAAGAAAGCAAAACAACAAAAACAAAAGGCTTTAAAACTTTTATTATTTATTCAATGCAATTAAGTTACTAAAGGAGATATGACATTTCAGAGTCTTCACTTCAAACATGCAATAAAGTGCAGGAAATGTATGTTTAAAGTCTACCAGAGATTAAGAAAGATAAAAGTTTTATATATACCTGGGGCTTCCAACAGCCCCCTCTGCAGCGCTCACTCCCACGCCATCTTCCTCCGCCTCCTCCTTCTCCTGGTAGAAGCCCCGTAAGTTTGGCCAGTCAGCGCATGCGCAGTGCGGTGCAGCTGCGTACCCCTGTCTCGCTTCTACAACTGAGAGCATTCTGTGCCTGCGCAGTAGTACTGCACAGGAGCGTGGCAGGGCACGTGCACACGGCCGGGCAGCGCATGCCCAGTGCACCCAAACTGGCCAAACTTATGGAAATTCTAGCGGTAGAAGGAGGAAGCAGAGGAACAAGGCGTGGGAGTGATCATTGTGGAGGGGCTGGAGGAAGCCCCAGGTATGTATAAAACTTTGATCTTTATTAATTTCAGGTTTCTTTTAAAGGACAACTGAAGCATGAGAGATATAGAGGCCACCTTATTTATTTCCTTTTAAGCAATACCAGTTGCCTGGCTGTCCTGCTGATCCTCTGCCTCTAATACTTTTTGCCATAGACCCTGAACAAGCATATGCAGATCAAATGTTTCTGACATTACTGGCAGATCTGACAAGATTAACTGCATGCTTGTTTCTGGTATTATTCATACACTACTGCAGCCATATACTGTAGATCATGGTCAAACACATTTTACAAGCAAGCTAATAACTATTAGCAGTAACTGTAACTTCTGGATTTCCTATACTGGATTTTATGCCCAAGACTTTTCTGAGGGCAATGATAAGTTTTCGGTTCCCCAAAATTAAAATGATAGAATTCATGGTGGGAAAACTGGAAACCACAACTAAGCAAGCAATGGCAATGTTGATATTGTTTGCAGTTGTGGAATTGGTCAATAAAGAGAAAGAAGTATAGAAAATCAAGTAAACTACCAAGAGGGAAATCACAGTCTTAACAGCTGAGACGTGAGTCTGTATTCTAGATTGTCCAGATGCTTCTTTGCTCTGCCTCATCCTGGACATGTGCTTACATAGAGAGGTGATGAGAGTCCCACCTGTCAGGAAGATAATAGCAAAAGCCAAAGAAGCCAGGGATAGGCAGATCTGAAGCATACAGTTACATTTACTTCCAATGCTGTAAGATATTGATATTGTTCCATCTCCTGTGATATTACTTGTGGAAAAGTACATGTTTATATACAAATTCCAGTAGGCTATCACTCCAACTGACCAGGACAAGAGTAATGAAATGCCTATCAGCCAAGGGACCACCACGGGAAGCTTTGCCTTCAACTTACTGAAGAAAGATCCATTGAAGGTAACAATTTTCATGCAATAATAGAAGCAGAGGCAGGTAGCACACCAGAGACTGCACAATGCCAGCGATGCTATGGCTGGTACAAGTACAGACGATATTTGCAGGTAGAAATCCAGGAATTCAAAATAGGAAATCTGTTGGAAGACCACAACTCCTTGAAGGAAGATATTGATGGCCCCAATGCTGCTGATGATCATATTACAAGGATTGTACTTTCGGGTCTTCAGCCAGTCTAGAAAGTGCACTATTATGATGAAGGTATTTCCCGATAGGCCAGTTGAAAGAAATGTACAGTGAAGTGCGACGAACACTTTTGCACGAAACATGCTGAAGAAAGACTTGCCAAGTATGTATTGTAATGTTTAGCAGGATTTATTCTTGGTCTGGTCTTCTTTTCTTTTGTTTTTGAATAGACTTTTCCTGCCCCGACCTTACTTGTCCATCAAGTTTCAAAACATACGTTGGTTTTTTTCTTTCATGTTTTGAAGGCCAAACAGATTTTTTTTTCACCTGTTCACCGGTTCGATTGTTGACTTAAAGGTGTGTTGCTCAATGATGTTGATGTTGTCTTTCCCATTATCTTGTATGTTGTATATCTGCACATGTCATCTACGGAAAGCTCATAAATCATTGTCTTTCAAAGCCTGCATTTTCAATAGAATATTTGCATTACAATAACATATTCGCGTATTGGCTTTCTATGTCACTTTTTAAGATACAAATAATGTGGTTTGTCATTAGCATTATTTTTAGTCGGATAGCAAAAGTCTGTGGAAGAGGAAGTAGTTGTCATTGTTTAAAGAGGAACTCCAGTGAAAATAATGTAATAAAAAAAGTGCTTCATTTTTACAATAATTATGTATAAACATTTAGTCAGTGTTTGCCCATTGTAAAAGCTTTCCTCTCCCTGATTTACATTCTGACATTTATCACACGGTGACGTTTTACTGCTGGCAGGTGATGCCACTGGATGTAACTGCTACTTGCTTTTTTGGCAGTTGGAAACAGCTGTAAACAGCTATTTCCCACAATGCAATGAGGTTCACAGACAGGAAACTGTCAGGGCCTTGGTCATGACATCCCACTGTGGAAGGGGTTTCACTACAATATCAGCCATACAGAGCCCCCTGATGATCCTTTGGGGAAAAGGAATAGATTTCTCATGGGAAAGGGGGTATCAGCTATTGATTGGGATGAAATTCAATTCTTGGTTATGGTTTCTCTCTAAGGCAACCAGTGACAACCCCATTGACATAAGTAAAAGAATTGCAAATATATTAATCATTTATTCCTAAATGTTCCAGTTTCCTTTGCTCTGTCTCTGCCAGGCCTAGCTAAATGAAAAGTGGGCGTGTCTGAACATGGGCTGATCACTTATTTGCCATAATATGTTTCCTACAGCTGTGACCTTTAAAGACACAACGGAAAAAAAAGTCATTGGGAAAACAAAAGCGCTTCCCCGTGTGTGTGACTTTTTTTAATCAGTTACACATATAAGATAATGTGCTCACCTTGGTGTTGACTGATTAATTTCATATGACAAGAGTTAGCAAGGCTTTTTTAGCTCACGGCACTAGATGGATATCTGGCTGTTGATCCAATAGGCGAACAATTAAAAGTCCCAAAGTCTCACCATCAATGGGTGTAATAACCAAAATTGTAGTCTGGGGCTTAGGATTAAAGGTTTATTAAACATACATATAATGCATCTGCTCAGACAGTGTTGTCCGGACGCATTTCACAAGGTCCAACCTTGCTTCTTCATAGGGTTGATAAGCAATGCATACAAAATAAAACAGATATACCAAATATAAATCCTGTGCTCAAAAGGGGTTGTATGTCTTCAGGAGGGAAGGTTAGAAAGCTGTTGGAGGAAGGAGCCAATCTGAATAATTGGTTCATGAATAAATCAAAGGACAGCATCACCCAACATGACATATTCTACAGTTTCTACTTTGAAGACACACTGGCCCATATGCAATCTCCTAGGAGATACTTTTCATATTCTGTTTAAAGCGGGAATTTCAGCCAAAGAATCAAATTCCATTTAAACACTGCACTGTGTTTATAATCCTGCCAGGAACCTCACCCTGTGTTGCAAGCGCTCTAATCTATTCAAAAATGTCTCTGCTCTAATTATCTTATCTCAGTCAGCCAGGCTCTATTCTATCGCCATCGCCAAGCACAGTGAGAGAAGGAAGCTTGTCATCTCCCCTCCCACATTCCTACTCCTCAGTGATTGGTCTGAGCATAGTTCAGTGTGAAGCTGCTGAGCTGAAACCTGATCCTGTGCTCACATGTGTTTAGAAAACAAGCCAGAGATGACACTGCAGATTGGAGGAGAAAAGTAAGGGAAGAAATGACATCAGAATTAACTTCAGTCTCAGGGAAAAGAGATGGAGACCGGGAGGAACAGAATTCTCTTCATTTACTATATAAAATTCACTAAAATCAAAATGGAGACAGTGTTCACATCTGTTATGTAAGTAGATCAAGTATTTATCTACTTATATATGTGTTTTTTTTCCTGGCATAGAATGGCTAACCCTGCTGCTTTAAAATAATTTTTCAATATTTTACAACTGAAAAAGTACCCAAAAAAATTAAAAAGTACTATCAAATGTATTTTAAGTATTGTCTTGCTTGCTGGTGGTTTAAAAGGCATTTTATGACAAGATGTGAAAATATCACCTAGGAGAAAACTCAGGAGAAAACATGAATTGCATATGAGCCACTGGCCTTTATCCTTTACTTTTTCTCCATGAATTTTCTAACAGGCAGGCGCGGAGCTAGGGGGGTCAGGGTAGGACAAGTGCCCCGGGGCGCCTGGTCCCCAAGGGCGCCCAGCTGAGCTTTGGGGTTTTTTTTTTTTTGGTTTTTTTTGCGGGGGGTGAGGGGAGCAGCGCAGAGAAGAGGGAGAGCTGTGCGGACGGTGGGGAAGGGGGGCCATCTCCCCCCTCCTTCCCTCACCTTAGCTGCTCTCCCTCCCTCGCTCTCCCCTCCAATGTCCGGGTGGCTGGCAGCGGCGGGCGGAACTCATCTCCGTCTCGCTCCAGCGCCGGCCGGAAGTTTGGGTGCACAGCCGCTGCTCTGGTCTGGACCAGACCAGAGTAGTGGCAGATCCATCCGGCGCTGCGACGAGACGGAGGTAAGTTCCGCCCGCTGCTGCCAGCCACCCGGACATTGGAGGGGAGAGCGAGGGAGGGAAAGCAGCTCTTCCTCTTCTCTGCGCTGCTCCCCTCCTGCTGGGGAGGGGGACACCTGACCTGGCTACCTACTCTGGGCACATATACCCCTGCCTACATATATTGGGCACATATACCCCTAACTACATATACTGGGCATATACCCCTGGCTACCTACTCTGGGCACATATACCCTTGGCTACCTACTCTGGGCACATATACCCCTGCCTACATATATTGGGCACATATACCCCTAACTACATATACTGGGCATATACCCCTGGCTACCTACTCTGGGCACATATACCCCTGGCTACCTACTCTGGGCACATATACCCCTGCCTACATATACTGGGCACATATACTCCTAACTACATATACTGGGCATATACCCCTGGCTACCTACTCTGGGCACATATACCCCTGGCTACCTACTCTGGGCACATATACCCCTGCCTACATATATTGGGCACATTTACCCCTAACTACATATACTGGGCGTATACCCCTGGCTACCTACTCTGGGCACATATACACCTGGCTACATACTCTGGGCACATTTACCCCTGCCTACATATATTGGCCACATATACCCCTAACTACATATACTGGGCATATACCCCTGGCTACCTACTCTGGGCACATATACCCCTGACTACATATATTGGGCAAATATACCCCTAACTACATATACTGGGCATATACCCCTGGCTACCTACTCTGGGCACATATACACCAGGCTACCTACTCTGGGCACATATACCCCTGCCTACATATATTGGGCACATATACCCCTAACTACATATACTGGGCACATATACCCCTGGCTACCTACTCTGGGCACATATACCCCTGCTTACATATATTGGGCACATATACCCCTAACTACATATACTGGGCATATACCCCTGGCTACCTACTCTGGGCACATATACCCCTGGCTACCTACTCTGGGCACATATACCCCTGCCTACATATATTGGGCACATATACCCCTAACTACATATACTGGGCATATACCCCTGGCTACCTACTCTGGGCACATATACCCCTGGCTACCTACTCTGGGCACATATACCCCTGCCTACATATATTGGGCACATTTACCCCTAACTACATATACTGGGCATATACCCCTGGCTACCTACTCTGGGCACATATACACCTGGCTACATACTCTGGGCACATTTACCCCTGCCTACATATATTGGCCACATATACCCCTAACTACATATACTGGGCATATACCCCTGGCTACCTACTCTGGGCACATATACCCCTGACTACATATATTGGGCAAATATACCCCTAACTACATATACTGGGCATATACCCCTGGCTACCTACTCTGGGCTAGTGTTGGGCGAACAGTGTTCGCCACTGTTCGGGTTCTGCAGAACATTACCCTGTTCGGGTGATGTTCGAGTTCGGCCGAACACCTGACGGTGCTCGGCCAAACCGTTCGGCCACATGGCCGAACTAAGAGCGCATGGCCGAACGTTCCCCGAACGTTCGGCTAGCGCTGTGATTGGCCGAACGGGTCACGTGGTTCGGACCCGAACGCGCTCTGATTGGCCGAACTGTCACGTGGTTCGGGTAAATAAATACCCGAACCACGTCATATCTCCGCCATTTGTCTGTGGGTTTAGCTTTGGGTAGGCAGGCAGGGTAGTTCGCGCTCCAGCCACGCTAGCCAGGGTCCCCCCTGTCATTGTGTCGCTGCTGGGAACAGTAGTACACCGCTCGCTCAGCCACACTATATAGCATTCTGTTTACTGCCACTCTGTGTACCTCGCTCAGCCACATTATATAGCATTCTGTTCACTGTTCTGTGTCTGCTGGGAATAGTGGTACACCGCTCGCTCAGCCACACTATATAGCATTTTGTTTACTGTTCTGTGTCTGCTGGGAATAGTGGTACACCGCTCGCTCAGCCACACTATATAGCATTCTGTTTACTGTTCTGTGTCTGCTGGGAATAGTGGTACACCGCTCGCTCAGCCACACTATATAGCATTCTGTTCACTGTTCTGTGTCTGCTGGGAATAGTGGTACACCGCTCGCTCAGCCACACTATATAGCATTCTGTTTACTGTTCTGTGTCTGCTGGGAATAGTGGTACACCGCTCGCTCAGCCACACTATATAGCATTCTGTTTACTGTTCTGTGTCTGCTGGGAATAGTGGTACACCGCTCGCTCAGCCACACTATATAGCATTCTGTTTACTGCCACTCTGTGTACCTCGCTCAGCCACATTATATAGCATTCTGTTCACTGTTCTGTGTCTGCTGGGAATAGTGGTACACCGCTCACTCAGCCACACTATATAGCATTCTGTTTACTGTTCTGTGTCTGCTGGGAATAGTGGTACACCACTCGCTCAGCCACACTATATAGCATTCTGTTTACTGCCACTCTGTGTACCTCGCTCAGCCACATTATATAGCATTCTGTTCACTGTTCTGTGTCTGCTGGGAATAGTGGTACACCGCTCGCTCAGCCACACTGAGTCTGCTGCTGCTGGGTTTGCGTTGCCGCGTGGTCCCTGTTTATTGAACCACTTATCTTTATTACATTTATGACTGCATGGCGGTACAAAGCATGCTATCCGCACGCTTCTTGCCCTCATGCAAGGCCTGGGTTGTTGTGTCCCACAAAGCGTGGCCTTCTCCTCCTGCGCCTCCTCCTGTTCCATCACGTCTGCTGCTGCTGGGTTAGCGTTGCCGCGTGGTCCCTGTTTATTGAACCACTTATCTTTATTACATTTATGACTGCATGGCGGTACAAAGCATGCTATCCGCACGCTTCTTGCCCTCATGCAAGGCCTGGGTTGTTGTGTCTCACAAAGCGTGGCCTTCTCCTCCTGCGCCTCCTCCTGTTCCATCACGTCTGCTGCTGCTGGGTTAGTGTTGCCGCGTGGTCCCTGTTTATTGAACCACTTATCTTTATTACATTTATGACTGCATGGCAGTAAAAAGCATGCTATCCGCACGCTTTTTGTCCTCATGCAAGGCCTGGGTTGTTGTGTCTCACAAAGCGTGGCCTTCTCCTCCTGCGCCTCCTCCTGTTCCATCACGTGTGCTGCTGCTGCTGCTGCTGGGTTAGCGTTGCCGGTCCCTGTTTATGGAACCTCTTATCTTTATTACATTTATGACTGCATGGCGGTACAAAGCATGCTATCCGCACGCTTCTTGCCCTCATGCAAGGCCGGGGTTGTTGTGTCTCACAAAGCGTGGCCTTCTCCTCCTGCGCCTCCTCCTGTTCCATCACGTGTGCTGCTGCTGGGTTAGCGTTACCGGTCCCTTTTCCTGGAACCTCTTATATGTATTACATTTATGACTGCATGCCGACAAAAAACATGTTACCTGTGCAAAGAAAACAGACATTTCCCGCATTTAAAAGACAGTTTTCCCTTTGAAACTTTAAAATCGATTTTCTCAAAAACTATAAGCTCTTTTTGCTAATTTTTTTTTCCTCTTGTACCCACTCCCAAGGTGCACATACCCTGTAAATTTGGGGTATGTAGCATGTAAGGAGGCTTTACAAACCACAAAAGTTCGGGTCCCCATTGACTTCCATTATGTTCGGAGTTCGGGTCGAACACCCGAACATCGCGGCCATGTTCGGCCTGTTCGGCCCGAACCCGAACATCTAGATGTTCGCCCAACACTACTCTGGGCACATATACACCTGGCTACATACTCTGGGCACATTTACCCCTGCCTACATATATTGGCCACATATACCCCTAACTACATATACTGGGCATATACCCCTGGCTACCTACTCTGGGCACATATACCCCTGACTACATATATTGGGCACATATCCCCTTAACTACATATACTGGGCATATACTCCTGGCTACCTACTCTGGGCACATATACCCCTGGCTACCTACTCTGGGCACATATACCCCTGACTATATATATACTGGGCACATGTATATGTGCCCAGTATATATAGTCAGGGGTATATGTGCCCAGTATATATAGCCAGGGGTATATGTGCCCAGTATATGTAGCCAGGGGTATATGTGCCCAGTACCCTGTCACTAACTAACCTGGGGGGCTCCTGTCACTACATACATACACAGGGGGGGTCCCTGTCACTACCTGGGGGCGCCCGTCACTACCTAAACTGGGGGCTCCTGTCTCTACCTAAACTGGGGGCTCCTGTCACTACATACACTGGGGGGTCCCTGTCATTACCTGAACTGGGGGGCACCTGTCACTAAATGAGCTGGGGGGCTCCTGTCACTAAATGAGCTGGGGGGCTCCTGTCACTACCTAAACTGGGGGGCTCCTGTCACTACCTAAACTGGGGGACTCCTGGCGCTACCTAAACTAGGGGGCACCTGTCACTACCTAAACTATCCAGGCCAGCCAGCCCAGCATCACCACCAGCCAACCAGCCCAGAATCACTGTCAAAAAGGCTGCAGCATCACCACTAGTCAGGCCAGTCAAGCACAGCCCAGCATTACCGCCAGCCAGGTCACAGCATCACCGCCAGCCAACCCAGCCACAGCATCACCGCCAGCCCGGCCACAGCATCACCGCCTGCCAGGCCACAGCATCACTGCCAGGCCTTTCAGCCCACACATCATCCCCAATCCAGCCAAAACCAGTATTGCCAGGCACAGCAGCCAGTAGAGGAGAATTCAGAAGCCAGGTGAGAGGTGTCTACCATATTAAGGGGGCATTCTGCCTATTTATTTGAAATGCTGTCTATTTATGTGCCTCATGACTGCTGAATTTGTCTTGTTGGGGGCCTCATGATTGCCGAATATGTCTTGTTGGGGGCCTCATGATTTGTTGGGGACCTCAAGAAGCTCAATTTGTCTTGTTGGGGGGCCTCATGATTTGTTGGGGGCCTCATGATTGCTGAATTTGTCTTGTTGGGGGCCTCATGATTGCTGAATTTGTCTTGTTGGGGGCCTCATGATTGCTGAATTTGTCTTGCTGGGGGCCTCATGATTGCTGAATTTGTCTTGATGTATGAGACATATGAGACAATAGCATTAAACCTACTTTTTTAGCTTTTTAAAACAGAAAATAAAACTCGAAGGTTCTAAAAAAATTACTACATTTTTCAGGAGTAGGATGGATGAAATTGTTTATCTTCACAGTTTATTTTCAACTTGGATTTTCCACAATGTTCATGTATGAGTTAAAAATGTTTGTATTTAGTTTAAATTGCTGTTGGCACTTTGCGATAGATAAGTGACTTTTGGGTTGCAGTTTGGGCACTCGGCGTCCAAAAGGTTCGCCACCACTGTCCTAGTCTAATGCTCCACCATTGCTAAGTTCATGTCAATTTGTCTCCACCCGTGACCACACCCACATTCTGGTCCATGGCCACACCCAGTTTTCGGTGCGGCGCGCTATGCGCGCCGCACAACATAATCCTCATATTTTTCGGCGCTACGCACTTCTTCGCCAAGTTTTTGCCCACTTCTTCCCCACCTTTTTGCCCCCCCCCCCGGAAAATTTTCTGCGGACGCCCATGATCCTTACCCAGATTTGCACCAGGCACCCAGCACTGAAAGGTAAAAGAGTCCACCATGCCACCTGTGTTTTTCTACCTATGTGTTAGTTGCTGTAGCAGACAGTAGTGTCACAAATTTGTCAACAGGCAAAGGATTAAAAAAAGTTTAAGATTGCATCTATACAAGTGGTGGCAAGCAATTTGATTGTATGTGTGTGGACAACAGTTGTGTTTTACCCTGCAATCAGCTTACTGGTATATAAAATGTGGACTTGATAGCTGGAAAATGAATGTCAAGGGTGGGCCTGAGAGAACGGTGAACAACTTGTCTGTCTCATGGCAAGACTCGTGGATGGCCAATCAGATAATTTTAATAGCATTACATTGCTAAATAATTTGAGTATCAATGCAATATGCAAAACCATTTTCAGTGATATATTTCAAGGTGATATTTACATAGACATTGAAAATAAGCGATGCGTAGGGATGGTCAATGAGATGCAAATAATTTCAAGTTGATGTAGCATTATGCAAATTTTGTATACACATTTATGCAGCTTGAAAATTAACCAACCAAATCGTGCTAAGTTTAATTGGTCCTTTTTCAAGCTGCATACATTTGCATACAAAATGTGCATAATCTTGCATAAACTTGAAATTATTTGCATCTAATTGACCATTCCAGGTAATGGGCATTTTTTGTTGTTGTCGCTAGGAACTGTTTGCCCACTGCTGTGACTACTATACTAGAACAAAAAAAAACCAGGATTGCAGCACACCAGTTCGTTTTATTACAGAACACACATCTGTATATATAGGACAACAGTTTTGGGTAATCCCTGCCCTTTGTCAAGTCCTTGACAAAATTGACGTGACAGAGGGCAGGGATTGCCCAAAACTGTTGTCACATAAATACCATTATTATTATTATTATTAATAATTGAATTTATAAGTCACTAACATAATATGCAGTGCTGCATAACAGATAAAGGGTTAACATACAGGGTAAGATGTAATAGGAGCACAGAACAATATACAAGAAGAATGATCATGTGGTGGGGTAGAATGCCATTGCTAGTAATAGCACAATAACCTCTATTCATAAAAAAAAGTGTGGTGAAAAAACTCGTGGAGGGAAAATACCGCATCGGTATTTTAGACTTCTGGGTGGTCATTCATAAAAATGTTGGCAGCTGCGATAGCAGAGCGGAGATCTCTCGCTGAAGGCTGGCGGTAAGCTGTCGGAAGGCATGCGGAAACACTGAAGCCGGCAGAGTCCCTCCGTGCACTGCTCTCTCTGGGAGGTCTGTCCCATTCACTTTCATGTAATCCGAACTCTTCTCGCTACATCCGAGGAAGCGGTATTCCCGCCCGCATAGCGCTTCCTCTAATCTTTATGAATGGACATTTTGTTACTTTTTCTACATAAATCTAGAAAAACACAGCACAAGGCGGAAATTTCTCGCTCTGCTGGGGAATTTTGTAGCTTATCATGCGGAAACAGCTTTTATGAATGCACACTTTGCTAAATGGACGGGGAAGTCAGCTGTTTTGAGCGCTAAACTGGCGGAAAAAGTTTTATGAATGGAGGCCAATGTCTTTAGTAAGAAAAAGATCATGTCCGTGAGAGGAGTGTCCAACAGTGAGGATACATAATCATGCTAGAGACACTGGGGGGGAAGAGCCCTGCCAAAGGCTTACAATCTAAATTGCTAGGTACACACGATGCAATTTTCTGACAGATTTACTGTCAGATCGATTATTTCCATCATGTCCAATTTGATTTTCGATTGATTTTTTTTAATCGATTTTCCATTCGCTTCTATGAAAAATCGGAAATCAGATTAGACATGTTGGAAAATAATAGACCTGACAGTAAATCTGCATTGTGCGTACCTAACAAAAAGGGTGGGGGTGAAGACACAACAGGTACTGTATGTCCGTTGAGATGGTGCTCAGTAGAACACGTTATGGTACTGATGTGGGGGGAGGTAGGTGAGCATGAAAAAGGGAGTCTTGAGCGCTCGTTTAAAGGAATTAATGGTGGGGGTGAGTCTAATGAGTGTTCAGAGTGAGTTTCAGAGTGTAGGGGCAACCCTAGTGAAGTCTTACAATTGAACATGGAAGTGAGAAGTGACCAATACATCCAAGTGCAGGTCCTTGGAGGATCGGAGGGGGTGGGCTGTAGGTGCCTGTGGGCACGATCGGAGGATTGGTGCAGCATGTTTGGCCCAGGATCAGGTAAGAAGGTCAGTCAGGCATTAGATCCCCAGGGGACCTGCTATGAGAGAGGGAGAGTGGCCACTAAGCAGCAGGCATACTGCATGGGGGAGGGAGGGGATGACCACTATACACCAGGTATGCTGTATGGGGGAGGGAGGGGGACCACTATATACTATATTTAGTGGTGCAGCCATCTCCTTTCAGGATTTCCTCCTCTTTTGCACAAATACACATTGGTCAGTTTTTGATCCTGTGGCTTGCACAGATTGCACAATCATTGGTGTGCTGATGTATGTATTTGTTATGATGTGACATGTTCCTGGAAGATGATGTCAGCATACAGCGCAGCTCCCAGGGCGAAGAGGATGAAGCAAACAAATCAGGTAAATATGAAAGCATTGCCTGCACTGCTCTGTATTTGGGGGCTGGCCAGCTGAGAGAGGCGGGATTTGTAAAGCCGGCAGCAGCACCTCTGTACTGAGTTATCTCACACAAGATAATTCATGTGCGGAGGCTAAAAGGTTAAACATCAAAAAAGTACAGACCAAGAGGTCACATGTTATGGGTAAAAATAAGGCTTTTAATTATTAATTTAATTTCACCAATTATTGATTACATTTGTTTTATTGAAAATGCAGATACACTTTAAGAGTCATTTGGAATAAGATCACTGGAGTAGAATACTCCATGTACAAATGATAGAAAATAAGAATACATTTTACTTTTTCAATGCTGGCTCTTTACTGTTTGATATAAATGTTAAAAATACAACAATTCAAGAAATACTAAGAACAGCAAATATGCTGAAACTATTTTAAAATGCTGCAAAATAACCAGCAGAGTTACTGACATTTATAATGTACTAGCGGAAGACCCAGTGTTGCCCAGGTATATATTTGGTTGTTGTTGTGTCCGGCCACTTTTTCTAACCTTGACAAACAGTCACTCAATGACCAAGTTTGCGATCTTTGGGATCCCTGGCATCAATAATGTGAGAATGGAAGCAGTTTATCAAGCAAACTAAATCGTATTGGCTGTTTGAGGCCTTTTCTGAATTTGAATCCCAGTCACCCAACGACCGACTGTAGCAGATTTGAGGCCTCCGCCATCAACAGTGTCAGAATGGCAACAATTTACAGTAAATATTCTCCCATTGATGTGAATGGGTGAAATCTGATTGGCTGTTTGTGGTTCTGCCAGGGTGTGAAGTAGACCCCCAGAACACCCCAGGTAGTAAGGGATCCAAGTTTCATTAAAATTGGTCAAGGTGTTTCAGAGTGATGGTGGCACATATAAACACATACGTCCGATTTTATATACCGGTATATAGATTGTTGTAAAATGCTCAGTTTGGTATAGAAAACAGAGTTATCAAAAAATTAAAAAAAATCATTTTTCACCTTAGTGAAACTAAATTATGTGAAGTTTTATATTTTTATATAATTTATCCTAATTTGAATACTATGGGCCTGATTCACAAAGCGGTGCAAACACTTTGCACGCCTGTGTAAAGCCCTTTATCACGCCTAAACTTAGTTTAGGCGTGATGTGAAGTAACTCGCGCGCAAACGCCCATTAAGCCCTATGGGACTTTGCGTGCGCGCCTGCGCGTTTGCGCGCGGGAGTTTCGCGCGAGTTACAGCACAAAGCGGTGATAACTTTGCTAGTGCAAAGGTTATCACGCCTAAAGTCTTTTAGGCGTGATAACTGAGTTATCACCGCTTTGTGAATCAGGCCCTATGGATCTATGCTATTATATGTCCAAAGAAAGGAAAGAACTCAATATGGCACCAGAAACTATATACAAAAGCCAATATCTTTATTGAGTTTTATGAAAAAAAAATCATACAATATGCAAATGGGGACTATACAGTTGAAAACAAACATATACTAGTTTCCAATGTATGCAAGTATGTAATTCAAATAATTATCATCATAACCATTAGGGCACACTTACTATTAGTATTATTAATATTATTTATTGTTTAATCCAGGTGGTGCATTCTTGCAACTGTAGTTCTTTATGCTTTGATAGATCACGTTTCCCACAACTATACAATAGATCACTGCCTCTATCGCCGGTACCGGGTCCCGTCACTTCCGCCGGACGTGACCAGTTTTCCACATGCACAGGGGCTCCCTTCGGCTCTGTACGCATGCGCCTGCGCAGTATGGAGGGAGCGCACTGCGCTTGTGTCGACTGCCCGAAATGACGGGAACCGGGACCGGCGGACAGAGGCAGCGGAGAAAGTCGGCGTGGGAGCGATCCAGGCTGATGGGGCTGGAGGAAGCCCCAGGTATGTATAACATCTTTTTTCTGTGGTCTCTGAGGGAAAATGAGTTGAACTTACCCAGGGCTTCTAATGGTCCCCCGCAGACATCCTGTGCCCGCGCAGCCACTCACCGATGATTCGGCCCCACCTCTGGTTCACTTCTGGAATTTCTGACTTTAAAGTCTGAAAACCACTGCGCCTGCGTTGCCGTGTCCTCACTCCCACTGACGTCACCAGGAGTGTATAGCACAAGCACAGTATGGTCTGTGCCTGTGCAGTACGCTCCTGGTGACATCAGCGGGAGCGAGGACATGGTGCAGGTGCAGTGGTTTTCAGACTTTAAAGTCAGAAATTCCAGAAGTGAACCGGAGGCGGGGCCAAATATTCGGTGAGTGACTGCGCAGGCGCAGGATGTCTGCGGGGGACCATTAGAAGCCCCGGGTAAGTTCAACTCATTTTCCCCCAACCCCCCTACAGTATTCCTTTAAGTTTATATATGAAGAACTGGAGGCTACTTCACTGGATTCAACATCCGTGTTTACTAATTTTATTGGAACATTCTACAGTAGCTTTACAGGAGAGAAAGACCCAACATTTTGGGCCCAAAACATCAAGCCTTTCTTTTCAGCGTATTGATGTAGTCCAGGCATTCTCAACCAGGGTTCCCTGAAACCCCAGGGTTCCTTGAGGATTCTGCATCGGTTCCCTGGCAATTTCCCCATCGTGGGGGAAGTATAATAGAGCACATTATAATAGGGGGTACTGTAAAATAAGCACCAAATAGTGGATCAAAATACAAATGAGAATATTAATAAAATGCACTAGATAAGGAGACAGTATAATGAGGGGCAGTGTAATGGGGGTAGTGAAATAAACAGCCACACCTACTTTTAAAGACCATGCCTCCTGCAAAATAAATCCAAGGGTTCCTCGAGTTTAAAAAATTGTTTGCAGGGGTTCCTTGAGATCCAAAAGTAATTTGCAGGGTTCCTGCAGGGTAAAAAGGTTGAGAAAGACTGATGTAGTCTCTAGCACTGTCACCCTGCAGCTACAGAATCTTGGGTACGATTCCTGGCCTGGACAGTTTCAGTGTGTAGTTTGTATGTTCTCCCCATGTTTGTGTGGTTTCCTCCCACATTCCAAAAACACACTAAAAAGATCATTTGGTTTGCCCCCAAACTGACCTTTGACTACAGCAGGATCAATGCTGAAGGATATACAAAGGATATACAAACTGTACAAACTGTAATGTCCATGGAGGTCAAAGATCTATAAATGGCATCTGCTGGAAAATAATGTAAAAAAAATAGTTTAATGAATGGTGCAAAAAAGAAAAGTTATTATTGCAATGCCAGCTCACCTGTGCATGTCCAAAGAAGTCCATGGAATATACAGTAACCTGTATTAACCTATATGTAATGTAATGTTGAAAAAAGCATGGAGACAGTTTGCTGTTAAAGTGAACCTGAACTCAGAATTTCCTCTCTGCTCTAAAAGATAAGCAACAGTATAATAACCCTCAAAGAAAAACATTTCTTTGTTACAGCTTGCCAAACTCCTGCAATAAATCTGCAGTATGTATACTTCCTGCATTCATGGAAGCAGACAAAGGGTTAACATCCTGTGTTAGCTCTGTCTGACGAGACTGCCGACTTTCTGTGCTGACACAGCTGAGAGATTATATTACACTTGTGATTACTTACAGATGAGGGGGAATTAGACAGGCTCTTCTCTCTAAAGACACACAGGGTGCATTTCTCTCTGTTTTCCTTGTTTCTCATGCAAGAGTTCAGGTCCACTTTAACACAAATCTATCTGTACATGCAAACTAATCAGTGGCAGTGGTAACGTCTGTATTTTCAACCTGGACTTTTATACCTAAAACCCTCTTAAGAGTATTGGTAAGCTTCCTGGTCCTAAAGACTAAAATGATTGAATTGACTGTTGGAAAGCTACTAACTACAAGTTGACACACCAATATAGTTACATTATCTGTTATAGTTTTAGGGTTTGATAATAACGTAAAAGCAGTATAGAAAATCAAGTAAAGTATTAGGAGGGTGATAACTGTCTGAGCAGCTGAGATGTAAGTCTGTATTCTAGAATGTCCAGATCCTTCATTACTCTGCCTCATCCTTGACATGTGTCTACAAAGGGTGGTAATGAGGGTCCCACCTGTCAAGGCGATGATTGCAAAAGCCAAAGACGCAACAAGTGTGCAGATCACAAATAAACAATGACATTTGCTTTCAAAATGATAATACGCTACTATAGTTACATTTCCTGTGACATTACGTGTGGAAAAGGAAGTGCTGACAGCCAAGTCTAAGTAGGTTTGCAGTCCAACTGAGAAAGACAGAAGAACTGATACACCTATCAACCAAGGAACCACCATGGAGAGCTTTGCTTTCAACTTACTTAAGAAAGAGAGCTTAAAAGGAACAATTTTTATACAATAGTAGAAACAAAGACAGGTACAACACCAGAGACTGGACAATATCAGTGATACATAAGCCGCCGTAAGCAAATTGGATATTTTATTGCTTAATTCAGGGTACATGACGTAACAGATGCCACCAAAAGTCGTACATCCTTGTAAGAAGATGTTGATTGTCGCAATGCTGTTGATAATAATATTGCAAGGATTATGGACCTTGCTCTTCTGCCAATCCAGAAAGTGAACCACCAATATAAAGATATTTCCAGATAGGCCTTTTATGAGAAGCATGCTATAGATAACAAGGTATATGATGGCACTAGACATGCTGGTGAAGAACTTTTCCAAGTATATTCTATGAAGTGTTTTGGAGATCTTCCAGTGCAGATTTGTTTTCTTTTTTTCTACACAGCAGGTATTTTTGTAAGTATTATTTCATCATCAGCTTCGTATTTTAAATGTTTTCTTTCTCGCTTTTATGAAGACAAAAAAGTTTTTTTCTCACCTGCTGATTGGTTGGCGTTTGCTTGGCCGTGTGATGGTTTCCAGTGCACCAGTTTCTAATTCAGTGTTGCTGAATTCCCAGTTTTCTGTGTCCTTGAACCTTACCTCCTGTGAGTTTTCCATATATTACAATCACCTCTAGTGAGGCTGTCTTTCAACAGTGTGTGTAAAACAACAGATTTGCAAGCCAAGAATATGTATGGCAATTGTCTTTTGTATTTGCTTTTGAAATACAAATGATGTTGTTTGTATTAGTTTTTATTCATTGGGGCATCAAAATCTGTGTGAGAGTACAGAAAAGTCCCTTTTATCCGGAACTCAGGCAACCGGAAGTCTCAACTAACCGGCATGCCTGAGGGATAATAGGGACTGTTGTTTTGGGCAGGTTTGAAGGCATTTGGACATTTACTGAGCCTCTAGGGATGTATTTCAGCCTTTCTGCAGCTCCTAGTGGGCTCCTAGCGGCTTTCCAGCGCCGTGCACAGAAGCCGGTGTGTCACCTCACCCGATCGGACTTCACTAGGAACCCGCTAGGAGCTGGAGAAAGGCTGCAAGGTGCCGCTAGAGGCTCAGTGAGTATTTGGGGGGGGGGGTGCTTTTTCAGCCAGTTGCTCATGGAACCGGTAAGCACATGAATCCGGAATCAGGCAGTCCCTGCTGGTGCCGGATACTGGGGGCTGACCATGACAATCAAAGAAATCTTTTTATCCTTTAAAATAGGCTGAAGACACCAAGGCCCATGTGCAATTAACTTTATCTCCTGAGTTTTTTCCTAAGTGATATTTTTATACTATATTTTTCAGACCATAAGACACACTCTTTCTGCCCCAAAGGTGGGGAGAAAAAGTCTGCGGCTTATGGAAAGAATAGAGGGAGGCCCGGACTTAAAAACGCCCACCATCCCATGTCAGGGACCTGTCGGGGACTACCTGCAGAATAATGCACGGGGAAGCAGCAATGCATATCTCACTTGCTCCAAGTGCCTCCATGCACTTAGCGACATCCTTTCTCCTTTACAGCTTCCACTAGTGCACAGGTGTCAAACTCCAGTCCTCAAGGGCCATATCCATGCCAGTGTTTAGGATGGACTAGGAAATGGATTAATATGTTCTACTTGTTGAGTCCCGCCTTTCCTGATTCAGTCCCATCAATTCATTTGAGTTGTGCCAAATATGTGTGAGGTCCTCGGCCCTTGAGGACTGGAGTTTGACATCCCTGGCCTAGTGCCAGTCATGTATAACAATCAGGAGAAGCCAGGACTAAGGGATGTTGTGCTGCTTCCCTTTCCATTATACTCTGCAATGTGCATGAGGCTGGGGGAGCACAGGAGGGGAGGGGGGACACAAAAGGTTAAAGACGGCACAGGGGGACACAAGTGAGACACAAAAGGTACAAGGGGGGCACAATGGGCACAAGATATACCGGGGGACAAAAGGGGGACACAAAAGGGATTTAACAAGGCACCAGGGGGACACAAGAGGTACAAGAAGAACAAAAGCGGTACAAGGGGACATAATAGTTGGTGGACATTGGGGGGAGAACATCCAAAATATGCCCCTGCACCATGGATACACCAAGTTTAGTATATTTTTTTCCTTGGTTTTTGTCCTCTAAACCTAGGTGTGTCAGGAGCATCTTATGGTCCGAAAAATACTGTACTTAAAATAATTTTGACATTAATTCTTCACCTACTTTTTGTTACTTTTTCAATTGCAAAATACTAAAAAATTATTTTCAAGAGAAGGTGAAAAATAATCTCTTGAAAATAATCTCTCTCTCGTGAAAAAGTCAATTGAATAAGGCCCCTGGTGATCCTCACAACACAAAATCACAACCTAACCTTAAAGGACCACTATCGCGAAAAAAGTAGGCAGTTAAAATCTGGCAGAACCGACAGGTTTTGGGCTAGTCCATCTCTCCATGGGGGGGGGGGGGGGGATTCTTTGTTTTCAACAGGATTTCCTGAATAGCAGTTGCAAAGTCTAACTGAACAAATAGTGTGCAAGTGATTAGGGAGGCTGGCTGGTATCTTACTATTTTGACAGTTAAACTGCTGTTCAGGAAATGCTGTTGAAAACAAAGAAAACTCTGAGAATTCTCTATAAGGAGATGGACTAGCCCAAAACCTGTTGGTTCAGTCCGATTTTAACTGCCTACTTTTTTCGTGATAGTGGTCCTTTAATCGGGTGGACCTTAGAGCAGTGGCGTAACTACAATTCGTGGGGCTCCCCTGCGATCATTTGATGGGGCCTCCCAATGTTTACACCCCATCCCTTGCCTCCCTATGGTGCCCTTCAAGGCCTTGGGGCCCATCTCACAAGGGTCGTAAGAAAAGTGTGGCCATCAGTATCTTCACACCCATAAAAGGTGTAGCTACAAAAAACACCTAATCAGGAGTACACCCCTAGTTACACACCTGCCTTAGAGTATATGTAAAATGACCATTTTATTGATCCAGTGTATCTGGCATCTTCCAACATGTATGTAGATAGAAATGTATAAACAACCACTCAAGACCTCTACCCAAAAGCAATATGTGCAGCTTCACCAGTATGTTTCACTCATCACATAGAGTTCTCATAATGTACAGCAGTAGCTACTTTAGAATAGTGACTGGAAGGCAAACGAGTTTAAAGTAATTTACAGTCCTGAAAGAACCAATTGTGTGTATGCAGCCATGCAGGTAAGCGTTATGTATCTACTGATGGTGGAATGGTATGGGGTAAAGTGGTAGGTGGTTGTAAATGCGATACATATTGGGCAGCACAAAGTTTTCTCCTCATGTCTTTGTAGGTTTCCTCCAGGCACTACAGTTTCCTCCCACATCCCAAGAACATACAGATATGTTAATTGGCTTCCCCCTAAATTGGCCCCAGACTACAATACATACACTACATGGTATAGACATGTGACTATGGTAGGGATTAGATTGTGACTGAGTTCATCTGAGCAGGGCCGGGCCGAGGCATAGGCTGGAGAGGCTCCAGCCTCAGGGCGCAGTGTAGGAGGGGGCGCAGAATTCATTCAGCTGTCATTCCTAATTGTGTATGAAGCAGAAAGAAATAAGAAAAGGGGAGACATGGCAGTGACTGCAAGCCATATAAGTAGATATTAAGGTGTTGGGGAGGTTGTGGGCCCTGTGGCGCCTCTTAGTCTAATAGCAATCAGTGTGTGATGGCTGGGGTGGCAGGAATGGAGGGGCGCACTCCGTGGCGTAGCTAAGGAGCTGTGGGCCCCGATGCAGGTTTTACAATGGGGCCCCCCAAGCGCTCTATACATAACAATTGATACGGTGCACCAAAACCTGCCAATGGCAACTACAGTGTCAGAGGTACAAGAAGGGGATGGGAAATAGCTTGTTAATGATTAACACTAATCAAAGTATCTATAGAAGTGATTATTATGAGCACAGGACCAA
Source organism: Hyperolius riggenbachi (assembly GCF_040937935.1). Lineage (NCBI taxonomy): Eukaryota > Metazoa > Chordata > Amphibia > Anura > Hyperoliidae > Hyperolius > Hyperolius riggenbachi. The sequence goes on from NC_090655.1 coordinate 80,031,608, forward strand.
TAGAGAGCTAATACTGTAGTTGAGGAAGGGCCCTTCGGGGCCCCCCTAGTCCAAGGGCCCCGATGCGGTCGCAACCTCTGCAACCCCTATTGCTACGCCCCTGGGCGCACTTTAGTGTCTCAGCCTTGGGTGCTGGAGGACCTTGTCCCAGCTCTGCATCTGAGGAACAATTAATTGACAAGACTATATTCTCTGTACAGCGCTGTGGATGATGTTGGCCCTATATAAATTCTAAACAATAATAATAATACGTATTAGTACACACAATAATGATTAAAGGCAATTTAAGTCAAGTTGGAATTTTCTTGATATTTGTCATTTTTTATGCAAATAGGAAACAGAATATAATCATGTTGAATGAAAATGCATAAATATTAAGGAGGAGCTAGCTTAAAGCGGAACTGTAGAGAGAAAATAAACACAATGTTTCACTTACCTGGGGCTTCCCCAAGCTCCCAGCAGCTGTCCTGTCTCACGCCGCTTCTCGACGAGCCTCCGTTCTCCCGCCGGCAGCTACTTTCGGTTTCGCCGGCAGGCCACTGCGCCTGCGCGGCTCTGGCCACGCGTATCCTTTCTTCGCATTCCCCACTATTGCAGAGGGGAAGGCGAAAAAAGGATACGCTTGGCAGGGCTGCACTGGCATTGACTTACAAGTCGAGGTATGGGACGGAGCACTGGCGGGAGAACGGAAGGCTCGGGCAGGACCGGCGCGGGACAGAACAGCTGCTAGGGGCTTGGGAAAGCCCCAGGTAAGTGAAACAATGTGTTTATTTTCTATTTACAGTTCCGCTTTAAGAAAACTCAGTAATTCCTCGAAGTAGGCTTTACCTCTGGTTATAACTTCACAATGTTTATTAATCAATAATTGCAGTTACAAATACAACAGGACTAAAAAACAGTTAAATACCTCAACATCCTCAACATCCATAATGTACCCAAAGTGCAAGGTCACCACAAGGGTGACTACTATGATTATGAACTGCTCCTCATGCAATACAAACTGACCTGTAGGTGGGTGATATAAAGTCCATGGATAGGAAAAAACATAATTATTGCTAAAAATGTCATCCACCAAAATGTTTAGTGATATATGTGCTTGATGAGGCATCCATCTATTTATTTATTTATTTAATTTATTTATTGTGTTTGTGTATAAAGCGCCAACATATTACGCAGCGCTGAAGGTGAAACTTTCTGTACAGTTCGATCAATCTTGCTATGGAAGTACTATGGAATACTGGAGGGAAGGACAAATGCTGGAGGGGGAGGCACAAAGCTGAGGGTGTACTGTCCTCGGCTTCAGCAGGAGAAGCAAGATGGCGGAGCTACAGCAAATATAAAAGTCAGTCTGTTCTATCCAGTGCGATGTGGTAGTTGTAAACTTTATGTGTTTATCTAACTGTGCACAGTGCATAGACTACAAATATGTATTGCTATTCGAACTTTTTTTGGCAATAGGTTCTCTTTAAGTGGTCTGAAAGTCAGCATTTCTACTTTGCTCTAAAATATTTTTTTTTTTTAGCAGAACATCAGTATCTTTGTTTACATTCCAATGTTGATACATTTGTCTGTAACAAGTAAAAAACACTTTCTGGAAGCTTTCTCTGCTTCAGGCACACACACAGTTCAGAACAACTCATTAGAAGATTTTAACCACTTGAGGACCACAGTGGTAAACCCCCCTAAAGACCAGGCACATGTTAACTAAAATGGCCACTGCAGCTTTAAGGCCAAGCTGCAGGGCCGCACAACACAGCACACGAGTGATTTCCCCCACCAACAGAGCTCCCTGTTGGTGGGGTCTGATCGCCCCCCAGGTGTTTGTTTGTTTTTAAATGAATATTTATTTGTGTGTTTATTTACAAAAAGAGCATTTTTTGTTTTATTTTGTTATTCCCCTCCCTCCCTCCCTGCATCCAGCCAATCCTGCGATCGGTTGTCATAGGCTTCTGCCTATGAGAGCCGATCGCTCTTTTATCCCCCAGGGGGACAGCTGTGTCACACGGCTGTCCCAAGTACATCGCTGCTGCTTATTGACTGGTTTTGTACTATGTACTATGGGTTTAGACGGCAAACGATTTCGCCGTCTAACAGTCTCCCGAGCGGCGATTGCCACTCGTAGACTAAAGAGGGGGCGGAGCTTCGCCCCCGAGTAGGAGATGTGCGTGCAGCCTGCGCGCAATCTCCTGCAAAACAGAGCCCCAGGACTTGACGCCAATTGGCGTTAGGCGGTCCTGGGGCTGCCGCCGCGGCCACAACTATTGGTGCTAGCCGGTCGGCAAGAAGTTAATATATAATAAAAAGCAGTTAGTATAAAAAGCATTGTCAGCTTTCAGGGCAAGAAAAACTACACTTTGGAAACTTGTGATTTGTACACAGACAATATTACTTGTGCACAAATGCAAATATGATAACTGAATGAATAATAACAAGTAGAAAAACACATTTTTATTGAATGTCATGTCAGAGTTTCAGACCACTTTAATTGGCTTGATTTTAATTTGGAATAGGGATCATCAGTCCATAACTTATTAACTTATTTTACTGATTTTATGACCTCCAACAAGTGGGACCTAGGTTTTAGCATGTCATACAGCCGAACACTTTCATTCCAGCGCAGGAGACTTGGGCGCAGCAGTGAGTAACTTCAGCGCCGTCAGAAGACGGAGCTGAAGTTACTTATAAAACACTATGGGCTTGATTCACAAAAGAGTGCTAACTGTTAGCACGGCCGTTTTCGCGCACAAACGAGAATTTTCGCGCGAAAACGATATCGATTTCGCGTGAAAACGGCCGTGCTAACAGTTAGCACTCTTTTGTGAATCAAGCCCTATAATTCGGCCTCCAGCAATTGCTGGAAACCAAATTATTTCATTCCCCACCATCCATGGCGGCCTGCAGGGGGAATAGTATTTAACGTCGCGGGGAACTTGTGCAAGAGCAGGATAAGCCATACAGGCTGTATCCTGCGCCCAAGTCTCCTGTGCCAATTCCTCTCGTACGCCATACAGCACCTTAGAGGTCAACTACCTGAATGTAATACTTTTTGTACAAAACCAGTCAATCATGACCAGAAACCACATTTAGAATGACTGCTGACTTTCACAGCTGCCACCATCAACCCGGGCCCACAATGTCCCATATGACCAATTAGGTATCAGGTACAACTGCACTGTCACAACTATGATAAACAAACAAAAATGTTGGAGAATAAATTCAAGGGGAAGGGTTACCCCCCAAAACTTTCCAAAAGTGCTAAGCACAAAGCAAGGTTCAAAACAGATAAAGACACCCTGAAAATTTAGACCTGCTAGATTGAATTATTTTTATGACAAATTGCAGAGCAGATAATATTTATTCTGATTTATAAAGCACCAAAGGCTTCCATAGCATTGTGCATAGTACAAAAAAAAATAGTGAAGAGCCTAGATAACTAAGGAGTTCCTAACTATCAGGACAACCAGCAATACAAATACGTACATAGTTGATGTGTGTTTTGAGATCTCACCAGTGCTGGTACATACAGTGGGATGCGAAAGTTTCGGCAACCTTGTTAATTGTCATGATTTTCCTGTATAAATCATTGGTTGTTATGATAAAAAAATGTCAGTTAAATATATCAGTAATAATATATTTGGATTTGTTCCTTTTAAATAAAGAAAAAGGAAAAAAAACTTTGAGTCCCTTTTAGAGTCATCCACTTGGCTCCCTATAGACTATTTGCAAGATAGAAAGGACCATAGATAGTTCATATAAAGTCTTTTTCAGGTACAAAAGATTATCAAAAAATGCTTTATTGACACAAATACAAAAAGGTAGTTTCCAAACAAGTACTCTCTGTGAGAGGCTCCTCAAAAATATGTATATATTTTTCCAGAACAGGAATATAACAATTTAGTGCAATAAAAAGAGGCAGGCAACAACACGTTCGTTTCGGGCACTAGGCCCTTCGTCAGGCCCAATACATAAAGCACTACAAAAAAGCACATAAATAGATACATATTAGTAACATTATTATAATGTAGAAAATACAAATCCCGGCACCTCACAGAGGGATATTCCAGAGAAAAGTGTGTAGACAAGGTGTGAACACCAAGACCCATACAATGGGTCTCATCACCCGTCACGGAAACAGAAACGGTGTCATAGAAAGCTAGTTTTAGAAATACAGGGTGGCAAAGAACCTGCAGATTAGTAAATATCAATCTGCCTGTCACACCTGTAATTTGTAAAGAGCAGAACATCAAGAGTTGCTATCCCATAACAGTGACTCACACAAACAGACCCGTAAATATCGGTCTCCATGTCACTGTAAAGGACACAGATAGCAAAGTATAGCAAAGGGAATATAAAATGGCTTGAACAAACCTATTAATCCTGAGGGAAATGCAAGGCAGGAGCATCAGAGGGTAGAAAAGACATCTGTGGCAACCAGATGTATAGAACACCTTAGAGGGGCATATAAAAGGATAGTAAGTGACCAGCAGCCCAAAGCACCATGTCCAAATGAACAAGGGCCGCAATCCTAAATCAGAAAATGATGTCATATGTATATGGCACTACAGTCCAGCTACAACATAGCGGATTAGTCTACAGAAACCACCCATCTCCAATATTCAACAAGGGTATAGCAGGCCAAAACAAACAGAGTTAAATATATCATACAGGTGGTTCCCCCTGTGGTTTCTTAAATGGAATGTACTTTTTACCTACAAGAGGGAGCCAAGCTTACACATAAATTCATGCTCTTTATCATATGATGATGATTCTTTTTTGTATTTTTGAAATGGCCAACATATTACCAGGGACATAACTAGAAATCACTGGGCCCCCCTGCAAAACTTTGGATGGGACCCTACCCCCTCACTACAGTACACAGCACTTGGAGAGAGGTAGAGAGGTTGGGGGCTGTACAAAAGACCCTGCTGCACACTGAATAGGGACTGTGTACAGATCTTTGGCTTCAATTCATCAAGCATTACCGCATTCGGTAATGCTGAAAACAGCTGACTTAACGGAGCACTTTAGAAAATGTTAATTCATCAAAGCTGTTACCGAATGAGAAGCTGAAATGACACAGCAATGAGATAAATTACCGACATGTGCTCAACAAATGTTAATTCATCAAGGTTCCCACATTCGCTAACACATTCAGTGTTTATCTCAAGCTCTCCCCTGTCCTTACAGGCGTGGAAAGTCTTCTGTGTGAATGTTTTCATGATTAGCAGGAGCAGGCAGCCAATAGAAACAGCCCCTGTTCTCCTGCAAGTGCAGCTGATAGGTCACACAGGCTTCTCCACACAAGCTTTCAGACCCCCCAGGCAGTGAGCAGAGAGAACTAACGGGACAAAAGATATCCCCAGATTCCCTTCGGTGGTGTAACCCTTTCAGGCCCTGTTTGATAATGCAAAGATGCTGGTGGTGAAATCACCAAGCATGGCATTTGTAATGTCTCCAGGAAGTTCATCTACGTTGTGGCAAATAAATAAAATGTTAAGAAAGACTGATCGACAGATTCAGAGCAGCAGAGGCAGTATAAATAACAGTAACTATAATAACACCTTTACATGTAAAGGGATGTCTGGATGCCTTCTATTGTTATCAGCTTGTAACAACACAGGGACATTCCAAGCTGCTCTGCACCACTCTGCTGTTATCGAACAGCCTTTGATGAATTGAAGCCAAGTAGTTCGGTAACTTAACGAACCTCTACCACACATGGGAAAATATTGATGAATTAGCACAGTGAAGTGTAAAATACCGAATGCGGTATTTTAAGGACTGGGATTTTGTTATCGAACACCCTTTGATGAATTGAAGCCTTTGTCTGCAAAACTTTGTATGATTCCTTATCAGTGGCTGAGCAGATACAGTCATTACAACAATTGTGCAGAGAGCAGAAAGTGCTTCTCCCACCACAGGGCCCCTGCAGCTTCTGGGCCCCGCTGCAGCTGCATCCCTTGCAGGGTCTATTGTTACGCCCCTGCATATTACGCAGTGCTAGACAATAAATACATATAATGGCATAGCTCTCAACTGTTCCTTTTTTGGAGGGAGAGTCCCTCTTTGGGAACCAAATCCCCTTGTCCTTCTTTCTTCTTCATTCGTCCCTCTTTCAGGGCTGATGTACAGATCTGTGAAAATATATGTATTTTTCTACTGAAAAATGTGTTAACTCTAAATGGTATTCCCTTCCTTTGAATTGATATATTTCTTATTTTTAAATGTTAAAAACAAATGAAAACTAATGCTTATAGAAGGGAACAGTATGGTTTGAAAGATACAACTACATCTTTGGCTTCTAAATTCTTTGTGGTATACATGACAAAGATTGTGGTAAGGGTGTGGTTAAAGGTGACAGGGGTGTGTCTTAAAGTGTCCCTCTTGTTATCTCAAAAAGTTGGGAGGTATGCAATGGTACAAAGGATGCCAAATGTAACGTAACAAGGTTATACAACATAGGACAAAGTTATACAGGGCAAACGGTACAAGATACATGATCATGTGATTTGGGGCTGGTTAGGTAGTTCCAGTAATTAAAGTACGGCGCTGTCATAGGAAAGGTGCACAACGTTGAGGGCACACAATCATGTAGAATACAATAGGGACGGGAGGACCCTTCCAAAAGCGTGCAATCTAAGGGGAGGGGGATGGACATATTAGATAGGGCAGTAAAATAAGTATTCAGAAGAGAGAGTTACTGTGTGGTAGGGGGTGGGTAGGCCATTTTGAACAGGTGGGTTTTGAGACTTGCTGAAATGTGTTAAAGGAGGGGGCAAGTGTGATGGGCAGTGGAAGGGAGTTTTATAGTGGGTGTGGCTCTTGAGAAATCTTGAGAAATCCTGCAGGCCCGCAAGGGAGTGGGAAATGCACAGCCTGGTGTATATCTGTTGACAAGTTCCTAGATGGAGGTAGGGCAGGTTTTGTGCACACCTTTATAGGCCAGGCACAGAATCTTGAGGCTAGGTGCACACATAGCTAGCGTTGCGTAAAACGCTGCGTTTTATGCACCAATGTTACTCAATGAGCTGCATAAAAAAATGCATGGGTATGCGTTTGTACTTTGGTGTTTTTAAAATAGCTAGTTTTGTTGCATGTTGTGCATGAACACATCAAAAACGCACATAATGAAAGTCAATGAAATCGCAATGTATTGCATTTAGTATGCGTTTTTGATGCTTTTTTTTAGAAAACAAAAAACGATTTCTGATGTATTTACGCTTCCTGTTGTCTTCCTAGGGATTTGCATAAATGTATACAGGTATATTAAAATATAAATGCATATGCGTTTTAGATATGCGAACTGCAAACCCATTAACATGCACGCAAAATGCTTGAAAACGCATCTGCATTAAAAAAAAACGCAAATGCACCAAAAACACAGCAAAAATACACAAAAATGCACAAAAAACTCATACAACATTAAAATAAAACATGACATAAAATGCCAGCCTGAAACTTATCCTAAAGCAGATATGGAGCCGGTGCAGAAATTTATAGAGGGGGGATGTGGATGCGGAGAGGTGAGAAAAATAGATGAGTCTGGCAGCCACATTCATGACTGATTGAAGGGTGGCAATGCAGTTCAAGGAGATGCCAGACAGAAGGACGATTATTACAGTAATTAATTATGATTATACTAATGTACAGAGAATTTTTGGTTTCAAAACTTTATTGAAAATTTCAACTGTCTGTGACAAACGTAACAGATGCATGAATAAGGACATTTCAAAGGCACCCCACGCAGGAGAGACTAAAATATTTCAACTAAGACTCATAGATTCCGGCAGCTAATAAGTGTCATGTACCGAAATAACCATGAGCTCTTTTTTACATAAACATATACAAACAATTAAACGGCTAAATGAAACTGACAAGGAAAACAGAAAAGAGGTCATCTCTTGGGTCGGTGGCCAGCAGTGCCACTGACCAGCAACTTCAAGTGGCGATAACAGACTAGTGAGTTAGGAGAATCCTCATATTCTCTAGAAGGTGCCCAATCCTGTGCCCATTGCAAAGGAAGACAAAGGAATAGAAAAGAAGTAGAAAAAAAGAGGGAGAAGGTGAGTCTACGAGAGCCATTCAACATTAGAATATAGTGAGTGTTTTGGTATCTAAACCTGGAAATTCAAATCGAATCCAAAGTTGTCAAATGCAGAAAAAAATGTGTGGGTCTCTCTAAGGATGCTGGTAAGTTTTTCATTAACCATAAAGTCTAACATGCAGGCTTTCACCTCCTGGAAGTTAATGGGGATTTCTTCCAATTTTTTACTATAGTCTTTTCTGCTTGAAGGGATAGGTAAAAGGCTTATTTATTTTGGGAGTCTGATAAACCTTCTGTATGGCCATGGAAAAGCACGATCCATGAGTCTTTGCGTATAGTCACATGAAAGAAAGATTGTTATAACCCAATGGTTCTGCTCCATAATGTAGTCAGTTTAGGACATTGCCAACAAATATGGAACATAGTACCCTCCCTTCCGCATCCCCTACAGCACCTGGAGTCCGCTGTCGCCGTCGGTTTTGCAAATCTGGCAGGAACTAGCACTTTGTAGGCTGATTCCATTGCAAAAATGTTGGTAGAACAACATGCAACTCTCTGCCAACTGTCAACCCAGTTTACTTGATACTTGGTCTGTCCCATCTCCCGTTCCCAACTAGATATGTAGGCATGCTGTCTGGAAGTATCTGTGCAAAACAGCCTATTGTAGATAACAGAGATGGAATCTGGCCAGGACAGATTCTGGAGGCACATGTACTCAAAAAAGAAGGAAGTAAGGGGAAATCCCTACCTCGAATGAGGGATGAGATCCAGTATTTAAATTTGCATAAACTGAAAAAGTTCCGAGAGGAGGGTCATATTTTCCACGAATGTCAGCCCATGTGATCAGACCCCAGCCGCTAAGAAAGTCTTTAACCAGGAGAAATTGGTGGTCAACCCACCATTTAAATGAGTTGGGATTGTCGTAATCTGGAGGGAAGAGGGGATTGTAAGTGATGGGTAGAGAATTTTTGCCTATTTTGCAATATATTGTTTTAGTTTAATAAATGTGCTTTCAAACCATAGTTTCTTAAAATGTTCTATGTCTTTGGGTAATGTTTACTTGTTTTAGATGTTTGTTTGTGGTGTGAAACCTAAAGTCATATGAGAAAATTTAGGAACACCTCTCAGCCTGCATAATAATGTACTCTACTACCAGAAAAAAAAAAAAGATAACAGTGGTATGTCTTTACCATCCAAACATCTATTTTGTTCACTCAAATGGGCCTCACCCCCAAATGGGCCCCAGCAGCGAGCCATCATGCCCCTTTTATGCCCCCCCCCCCCCCAAAAAAAAAGTAAAGCTGGAGCCACCACTGGGCAAGGGGTACATCCTCATCCTCATCAGTTGCACTCCGGGTATTTAGGAAGGTCCCCAGAGGGGACTAGGCTTAAACAATCCTAACAGAGGTGTAAATAGTAGACACTGAAGGTGGAGACGCCCACAAATATGAACCAATTAAAAACAATCTAAAAAGGAGAAGTAATGGTTAGCTTCCTGGAGAACTTTGTAGCTTGTGAACATTTTTATTACACAATATTAGGGTATGAATGCATTTTGTGGGCTTTACCCACTTCCTCGGGTCAATAACACTAACTAAAGTGCCATGCAGCTACTAGTAACCCTTGATAGTTTTCCTTTAATATATTTTAGGCTGCAGATAGAACAGTTGGACAAAGATAAAGACAAAGACACTTGAGGACTACAATTTGCAATTCGGTTTTGACATTTTAATTGGACAGTTTGCGAGATGCTAAAATATAGACAGAAAAATGTACGACAAATAAACTATTGCTGACAGTTAAACACAGTGTCTGTCCCTGTACATAATACCTGTTTACTATGGAATTCTGCAAATGTAACAGCATGTTTTACTCAACCACACATGCACACACATACTGTATACCCACCCATATGTGCAAACACGTATTTGTTATTGACAAGTAGTAACAGTGACTTCAGTTTTGACAGCATTAGATTTTATGCACAGGATCTTCTTTAGAGCCTTTAACAGTTTTCTGTTCCCCATGATTAGAATAATAGCATTAGTTGTTGGGAATATGGAAATAACTATTACACAGATCATTCCTATTAAATAACCCAGATAAGTCACAGGATTATTTATATAACTAAATGTCCCGTAGAACATCAAATAGAGTATAAGGAGGGCAGTCACTGTTTTTGCAGCTGACAAGTGAGTCTTGATTCGTCCATGGCCAGAGCCTTCAGTGCTCTGTTTCATTTTTGACATATGTTTAAACAGAGAGCGGAGGATTGTCCCAACGGACAAGAAAATTATCACAAAAGCCAAAGAAGCGACAACAATTTCTATTTGATAAATACAATTACATTTACTCTCAGAAGCATAATAGGTTACTGAGGTTAAGTTCTCTGTGGCATTAAGGACAGTGACAGAAACTTTAACATACAGATCCCAATAGACTGGTATTCCAGTTGACCAAGATATGGCACCAGAGAAGACCAGCAGCCAAGGTACGATGACAGGAAGCTTGGCTTTAAGCTTATAGAAGAAAGGGCCTTTGAGATTCACAATCTTCACACAATAGTAGAAACATAGGCAGGTGCAGCACCAAAGACTGGCCAACGACAATGCAGTTGTCAATGCTGTTGCTAAATAGTTTACCCATGGTTGACTGAAGGCTTCTGGCAGATAGTAGTAGGCGATCTCTATAACGTCATTTGTAATTTGAAGGAGAATGTTGGAAATGCTAATGCTGTTGATGATAAGATTACATGGATTATGTTCACGGGTCTTCAGCCACTCCAGAAAGTGGACTATGAGGATGAAAGTATTTCCAGTTACACCAGTTACCAGAAGTATAACATGGACAACAATGTCAGTAATGGCTACGCTATCCATGCTGATGAAGGCTCTTTGCCGGGATTCTTATGAACTTTTTCTTGAGTTTCTTGATTTCTATAGACGCAATGTCTTATTTTACTCAAAACAATTCATCGAAATTCTCCTGTCTGTGTGTCGTCCTGAGATAACTAATTTTTCACACTAAGCTTACCCTCAGCTCTGCATTAAGCCTAAGCGACCACATGTCAAAATATGTATTTGCAAGTCTTTTCAGTGCATGTTAATTTATTTTTCCTGTTTCACCTTAACAAATTAAGTGGTTTACCATTATCCTGTATTTTTCTAGCACTGCATGATCCCCTTGACAGGATATTTGTGTGAAGTGATGAGACAAACAACAGATTTGTTAAAATAAGCATATGAGATTTAAAGCAAGTGCCAAAAGCTTATCAGTCTTTTAAGGCAACCTCAGCTATTATTAAAGGATACCAGAGCCAAATAAAGCTAGAGGAATGGGGGGAGTAGGCATATACAGGTAGTCCTCGGTTAACGAACGAGATAGTGACTGTCGGCTTGTTCTTAACCTGAATCTGTCCTTAAAGGGAACCTGGAGCGAGTACAATTATTTAAAATAAACACATGACGTAGCTGAAAAGGAATATTACCTACTAACCCCACCGCCTGTTCCTCTCAGGGGCTCACCATTTTCTTCTTACAGTGATCCCTTGCAGTTCTGACAATATTTTGTCAGAACTGAAATATGCCAGTTGCTGTCAGTTATATATTAGCAGCTGTCAATTACAACTGAATGTACAAGGTAATGTCCATGTTTCCCTATGGCTCAAGTGGGTGATATTACAGTTTAACAGTGTGCTGACCAGGAAGCTGTTATGGGGTAGTGGATATTTTTAAAATGGAGGACAGAGAATGCCATTGATCACAGCGGCCAAACAGGACGTAGGAGAGGAGTAAGAGACTGAGTAGTAGACTACAGGTAGATATGACCTGTGTATGGTTATTTTGACTTTTTATTTTCAGTTCAGGTTCTCTTTAAGTCAGGACAACCACCTTTGCCCCCATAATGCAGAGCAGGCGCAGCAGAAGGTAGATAGAGGACATCTCACCCGTTCCGCGGCGGTAGAAGGTCCCATCATGCTGCCCAGAGCTGCGCGGCCCGTCCTCTCTCTTCATCTGCTTTCCCCCCGGTGGCTTCACATGCGTCACATAATGATGCATTAGGAGGCGCCGCCACTAGGAGGGTTTTCCTGATTGCATCATTATGCAACGCATAAGAAGCCGCCGGGGAACAGCGGACGGAGAGAGGACGGGCCGCGCAGCTTCTGGGCAGCACAATGGGACCTTCTATTGCCGTCCTCTGTGCCTACTCTGCATTGCATTAAAAACTGCAGCAGAAGAGGTAGTCCCCGGAGGCGTGACGTCTTCGCGGCAGGTCAGCGGGCATTCGTTTCGGCGGGTCGTTGGTAAGGAGGGCGTTCGTAAACCGGGGACTACCTATACTATCACCTGTCCTGCTGCCCACCGTTCCTCCTGATCTCCTCTCTGCCCCCCGTATGTTACCTAAAAGCCCCCCGGGATCCTCTTCCAGTTCGCTGGAGTCAGGCTTTATTGTGCTGGACGGGCTGTGCGCCACCTATAGTGCATGCCGGTGGCCAGGAGCCCACTGCACATGACATCACAATCACGACATGTGCGCAGTGCGCTCCCGGCCACGGACGTGCACTGTAGGATACGCGCAGCCCGGCCAGCACCTGCACAGTAAAGCCTGACTCTGGCGACCCGGAGGAAGATCCCAGGGGGCTTTTAGGTAAGATACGTGGGGGCAGGAAGTGTATATTGAGAACAGAAAGGGGGCAGAACAGACCCCAACTAAGAGGGAGACAGGCGTTGAAGAGATGTTGAAGGAGATCATGAAGGAGCGACTGTAGAAGTGGGAGGAGATCCAAGCCAAGGCGAGACCATGGATGCCCAAAGACTGTAAGTATTGGAGGAGGAGGGAATGATCTACAGTATCAAATACTGGGGTGAGGTCAAGCAGGATGGACTAAATGCCTTTGGCTCTGGCAAGGGTAATGTTGCTGACCACCTTGGTGAGGGCTGTTGAGTGTGTAGGTCGAAATCCAGATTGTAGGGGGTCAAGTAGGGAATTAATGTTGAGATATTGGGTAATGTGTCTGTGGACCAGACAATGTACAAGGAGTTTAGAGGCAAAGGGAAGGAGGGAGATTGGGCAGTAGTTGGAGGGTAATGGAGGGTAATTACATAGTTACATAGCTTCCACTTGTGATGATTTTGACATCTGAAAGCTTGCAATATAAATGAGAGACATACAAATATGAGATCTATCCTTTGAATCCATGGGATACCAGCATACAGTGTATTTGTACCTTTAAGCCGAGAAAAATATGCTACTCCTGAAGAAGTGAATTATACAACCATCTTATTCATGAAACGCTTTGAGACATTGAGTATATCTCGGCCATTGTATATTTATTGCTATTAGCATATATACAGACACTCTGATCTCAGTGTGACCCCACTTTAGCTTGTATAGTGGGGGTCACTACTTGGGAACAAATTCTGTTCAACAGCCCCCCATACAGGGGAGCAATCAAAAAATTGTGTGAGGAATAGTTATTGTATGTAACACTGATTACTGTAATGGCTATATCAGCTTGTGTCTGTTCTAGCTGTATTCACATTTTCTTAAATATGTTTTATGTGTTTATAATAAAATATATGTTTTAATTATTAGATGATCTGACTCAAAACATGTCTCTATATCTCTGAATATATTGGTTGTCCCCATAAGCCATATTTGCCCATATCAAAATTAGCATCTTATGAGGGCTACAAGGGACATACCTACCGTTTATACTCGCATACAAGCCGAATTTTTGACCCCAAAAAGTGGGTCAAACTTGGGGGGTCGGCTTGTATGCGAGTCATGTGGTCCGCGCTCCCCACCCCCCGCGGCTACCGCTGCTTTTACCTTAGCCAGCGCCGCTTCTTCTATTCCCCTCCTCTCCGGCTCCGTAATTCACAGCAGCGCTCTTCACGGCGGCTGCAGTAGAGAGAGAGAGCGGTTCCCATAGTAATCGCCACTACAGGAAGCCGCGCTCTCTACTGCTTCCTGTCTCATCACAGCAGCCGCCGTGAAGAGCGCTGCTGTGAATTACGGAGCCGGAGAGGAGGGGAATAGAAGAAGCGGCGCCGGCTAAGGTAAAAGCAGCGGTGGCCGCGGGGGAGGGGGGATGCAGGGGGCACTACCTACCTATACTGGGCACCATACTAGCTATACTGGGGCACTTTACTAGCTATACTGGGCACTATACTAGCTATACTGGGCACTATACTAGCTATACTGGGCACTACCTACCTATTCTGGGCACTATACTAGCTATACTGGGCACTTTACTAGCTATACTGGGCACTATACTAGCGATACTGGGCACTATACTAGCTATACTGGGCACTATACTAGCTATACTGGGGCACTACCTACCTATACTGGGGCACTACCTACCTATACTGGGCACTATACTAGCTATACTGGGCACTATACTAGCTATACTGGGGCACTATACTAGCTATACTGGGGCACTTTACTAGCTATACTGGACACAATACTAGCTATACTGGGCACTATACTAAAAATAATTTTAAAAAATAATTTCCGGCCTTCATAACTTGCAGCCCATGCTTTGCTTAACCTCCTTAGTGGTATGCCCGATACTGTGTCAGGCATACTGCTTGCTGGCCTCAGGAGTCCCCCATGCATAATAAATGTGATCCAGTGGCTGCAAAACCTTTAGCTAGCACTAGGCTAGCTAGTACAAGTGTCCAGCTCCCCCCAATTGCCTGCGATCCCCCCCGATACCCCCGTTTATACATTACCCAGCCTGGATCCAGTGATCAGCACAGCCTCCCCGCACAGCTCTGGTCTCTCTATGGCAGGGGTCTCAAACTCAATTTTCCTGGGGGCCGCAGGAGGCAAAGTCAGGATGAGGCTGGGCCGCATAAGGAATTTCACAATCGCGGCGCATCGCCGCTTCTGCCCCTCTCACTCTTCCATCACAGAGAGGGGCGGGGAGAGGCGGCGATTGATGTCAGGAAATGCCGGCGGATTGCCCCCGGGCGATTTTGGGGCTCTGCAGCCCTCGTTTAGCGGCGGGGATGCGGTGGATTACTTGGGAGCACTGAAGCGAACTATAAGGAAGCTTTTGCCGGCGAGGGCCACAAAATATTGTATCGAGGGCCGCAAATGGCCCGCGGGCCGCGAGTTTGAGACCCCTGCTCTATGGGGAGGATCGGGTTTGCACATGACGTCATGATGTCGGCGACCCTCCCCATAGTGAAGACCGGAACTGTGCGGGGTGGCTGCACCGATCGCTGGATCCAGGCTAGGTAATGTATAAACGGGGGATCAGGAGGTGCCGGACACCTGTACTAGCTAGCCTAGTGCTAGCTAAAGGTTTTACAGCCATTTGATCACATTAATTAACCCTGGGGCAAAACTGGACAAACTGGCAAAGCCTCCTAAGCGGCGTAACACTCAGGAGGTTAAAGGGAATCTGAACTGAGTAAAATTATTTAAAATAAACACATGATGTACCTGCAAATAAATGTTACATACTTACCTTGCCATCAGTTCCTCTCAGAAGCTCGCCATTTTTCTTCTTACAACAACTCCTTCCAGTTTTAACACGATTTTGTCAGAACTGAAATATATCAGTTGCTGTCTATGTTTTCCTATGGCTCAAGTGGGCGATACTACAGTTTAATAGTGTGCTGAACAGGAAGCTGTTATGGGGTAATGGCCATTTTAATAATGAAGGATGGAGAATTCCATTGATCATATTAGACAAACAGGACGCAGGAGAGGTAAAAGAGATTGAAAAGTAGACTACATGGGAGGTAAGTATGATGTGTGTATGTTTATTTTGACTTTTAATTTTCAGTTCAGGTCTGCTTTAAAGCTTGCCATAAACTATTTTGCACCACTGAACACTCTAATAGACAAAAACGTCTTGGGCAAATATTGTCTTTTCCATTGGCACTGCGTGTGACATTACGTGATTGGCAATGGCTGTCCCTGGAGATGTTGATCATAATGTTGATCGTGGGTCGATCACGGTGCTCATCAGCAGTTTGATTACATAATGTATGGCCAGCTTAAGACGTACGTTTGAACGCAAACATCACTTTCCAGTTTGGCCCAACCACACTGTACCCCTGACAATGGATGACTGTAGGAGGGAAGTCCTATTCAGTTTACGAGCACCTATGGACATTAAGGTGTCCATACACTGGCAGATGGCCACTATATTCGACCATCAGACAGATATCTCTCTGATCTAATCTGATTAGAGAGGGATCTATTGCTGCTAGTGTTCTGTTTACAGATTTCCAAAAAATCAACTCTGCCTTGTGGCAAGTGTGGAATTGGTGCTTAACCTTGGGTGTCCATGGGGCACCTTCTCCAGTGTCCTGTGTCTTCTCTCCTTTGCCGCTGGGGGCACCTGTACCCCATGACCCAGTGGTTAGTGCGTGACCTTGTTTCCTTGTGATCTCGTGTTGTTAGATGACATGGTACAGACACCTGGCAGCAATGCATAGAAGACACGGGACACAGGGGCGTGCCTGCAGATAGGTAAGTTTAAGCACCGCTTCCACACTCACCATGGACCTGGGAGGTACAAATAACTCATGGGGAGAATGGGTGGGAATCCATTGGGTCTGTCAATCCTCAACAAATAGAGCGCCGCTACCGCCATGCATCCAACGGAGCCCTTCCGAGTGAGATCTTTCCTGCATGCCAAATCGATAATTTAAATTGATTTTGGACAGAAATCATTTGAACATATGATCGGGTGGCCACGTTGGGATATCGATGCCGCTAATCAAGTAATGTTGGGCACCTTTAGATTTCCTCCCAATCAGATTGTGAACAATTGTATCTCATGTCTCATTTCATCTCAAGGCTATCAATCACTGGAGAAGTGGTCGGGGTGGGGGGTTGATTATGCAGCATTATATCTATATGAGCAACAAGAAAAAAGATCAGGTCAGTATAGATTTTTTTTTATTCATTTATTTTTACCAGGTAGCACATTTTTCTATTACATAAGAAAAAATAATAAACGTGAATACTGATTTAAAGTGTACCTAAACCAAAGTGAAAAAAAAGAGTTTCAGTTACCTGGGGCTTCTACCAGCTCCCTGCAGATGTCCTGTACCTGCGCCATCCTTGAACGATTCTCCGGTCCCCCGTCATGGCTTAGTTTTGGTTTCCACTGACCTCACAGTTAATAGCCACTGTGCCAGCACGGTCAGGCATCCTTGCGTCTCCGGGAGCGCCCTGCGTAGGTGCAGTACTCGGAAATATCATACTGCGCAGGACGCTCCCAGCCGTGTGAGGACGCAGTGGCTATCGATTGGCTGGTTCTTGGAAACTGAAACTAACTTGCGGCGGGTGACAGAAGGATCTTTCGAGGATGGCGAAGGTGTAGAAAGTCTGCAGGGGGCTGGTAGAAGCCCCGGGTAAGTGAAACTTTTCCCTGTTTGATGTAGTTTTCCTGTAAAGCACAACTATCAAAGGTGGTGTTTTAGCCAGAACACCTGTAATACCTGTGTTCCCTAATGTCCCGTGAAAAAGGGTTGTGATAGAAGTGGAGTTGGCGTTGAGCAGCAGGAGCTTTCATCTGTCTTCCATTTCAGTGTGGCAGAGTCTAAAATAGTCCCCCCACCACTGTGTGAAAGCCACATCATGACCACGGCAGTAGGAGTGTGGAAGGAGCAAGACTCCTTATCTACTGCAGGGAAATTACACAATGGCAGACAGCCAAATGAATGATCCTAAGAGTGACCATGCACTAGATGCAGTGTCTCTGCTGTAGAGAGGTTGTCTCTCACTTCTCACACACTCCTGCTGCTGAGGTCATGGAGCCTTTGCAAAATAGTGGGGAGGGGAACTATTTTAGACTCTGCCACACTGAAGATTTTTCTAATAATGACATCCCATGTGACAGATGGAATCTGCCGCTGCCAACTGTATTTGGGTCCCACTTGCACAGTACAATAGAGTACAGAGGCAAAAAAAATTACAACAACAATTTCTCTTCCCTATGTTTCTTGTCTGTATTACACGGTTTCTGGCTAAAACTCCACCTTTGATAATTGATTTGAAGAAGATTGGACCCTGAAAATCTATGTGCCGAAAAGAACACAAAGAAAAAAACACATCAGCCAATATTGCAACATGTCATGATAAACGATTTTAGTAAATTGGATTTCTCACACTGTTCAGGTGGCAAAGGGAAGTGCAACCACCAATTAGGCAAGGGGAAGAAATCCCACCACCACTCAAGATTGTGAGGATCCTCACTGGTCGCACTCCTGGTATTTAGCCGGTAATAGCCGAAGGAAAATACACTATCCTTCTCCTCCTAGACCTCTCATCTGCATTCGACACTGTTGATCACTCCCTGCTACTCCAGTCACTGCAATCTGTGGGTATCCAAGACCGTGCCCTAGCATGGTTTTCCTCCTACCTCTCAAATCGCTCCTTCAAGACCTCCTTCAATGGTTCCTCCTCAACCTCCTTCCCACTTTCAGTTGGGGTCCCCCAAGGCTCTGTTCTTGGTCCCCTGCTGTTTTCCATTTACACCGCCTCCATAGGAAAACTCATCTCCTCTCTGGGTTTCAACTATCACCTATATGCAGATGACACCCAGATTTACCTCCATACCACTGACCTCTCCACCACCACCATGGAGAAGGTATCCTCTGGTCTCTCAGCTATTTCATCGTGGATGTCTGCCAGGTTCCTAAAATTAAACCTGGATAAGACTGAGCTCCTAATCTTCCCGCCCCGTGCTGCTTCACCCCCCACTGACCTCTATGTCACTGTCAATGGCACAATCATTCATCCAACCACACAAGCCCGCTGCCTGGGTGTCACCCTAGACTCGGCCCTCTCCTTCACCTCCCACATCCAAACCGTAGCTAGAGCCTGCTATTTCCACTTACGCAACATCTCCAAGATCCGGCCTTTCCTGACCCCAGACACTACCAAACTCCTTGTCCATGCCCTCATCATCTCCCGCCTGGACTACTGCAACTCCCTCTTGTCAGGCCTTCCTCAAAACCGCATCGCCCCCCTAAAATCCATCATGAACGCAGCAGCCAGACTCATCTACTCCTCCCACCGCTCTGTCTCCACAACTCCCCTACGCAAATCCCTTCATTGGCTTCCAATTCACTTCAGAATCAACTTCAAGATCCTATGTTTGGCATACAAATCCTTACACAAGTCCTGCCCAACCTACATCTCTGACCTGGTCAGCAGATATACACCTGGCCGCCCACTTCGCTCCTCCAACGACCTCCTCTTAACCACCCCACGCATCTCGCACTCCCATGCCAGACTGCAGGACTTCACTAGAGCTGCCCCTATCCTGTGGAACTCTCTCCCGCTGCCCATCAGGCTTGCTCCCACCTTCAACACCTTCAAAAAAGCACTCAAAACTCACTTCTTCAAGGAGGCCTACATCAACTCGACACTACCCTAATCCTTTCTGCCAATAACTTCTTGATGCACCCCCTCCTTTTGTGTCACCAGCCCCTCCCTCTAGATTGTAAGCCTTTGGCAGGGCCCTCTCCCCTTGTGTATCATACTTGACTGTGTGCACTTTACCCAGAATTTGGAACTGGTAATTTTTTACCACTACCATTCCAGTTTATGATCTGGCATTGTACTATTATCTGCATTGTGTTGTGTATCTTATTGCTATTACCTGTATTGTTGTATCTATGGTCCGTTACCTGTATTGTTCTGTCAACCCTGTTATCATTGTCTGTAAGCCTATTTATTGTACAGCGCTGCGTAATATGTTGGCGCTATATAAATCTAATAAATAATAATAATAATAATATTTAGGGAGGTCCCCAGTGGGGACTTGGGTAAAACAACAACCTCCTAACGAAGGTGTGAACAGTAGACAGTGAAAGTGGAGACTAAATATTAAAAACAATCTAAAATGGAGTAGTAGTAGTTAGCTTACCACTCTTGAAGAACAATAGCCAACAAGACTTGTAGTATGTGAAATTTTTTTAGAGTATAACAATGCGTTTTGCGGGCTATACCTTCTTCTTCGGGTCAATACAAAAACAAAGTGCCATGCAGCTACTAATAACCATTGATAGTTGTCCTTTAATATATTATAAGCTGCAGTTACAATTTTCAATCCGCTTTTTACGTTTTAATTGGACAGTTTGTGAGAACTAAAAGTGTATGGGCAGAAATATGTATAGCAGATAAACTATTGTTAACAGTTAAACACGGTATTTTTCCCTAGACATAATACCTGTATTTACTATGACATTCTGCAATATAAAAGCAAGTTTTACACAACCACATGTGTACACATACATCCATATGTGTGAACAGTATATGTTATTGAAAAGTAGTAACAGTGACTTCAGTTTTGACAGCGTTAGATTTTATACACAAGATCTTCTTTAGAGCCTTTAACAATTTTCTGTTACCCATAATTAGAATAATAGCATTTGTTGTTGGGAATATGGAAATAACTATTGAACAGATAATTCTTTCTATATAACTCAGATAAGTCACAGGATTGTTTATATAACTAAATGTCCCATAGAAAATCAAATAGAGTATAAGGAGGGCAGACACTGTTTTTGCAGCTGATAAGTGAGTTTTGATTCGACTGTGACCAGACCCTTCAGCGCTCTGTTTCATTTTTGACATATGTTTACACAGAGAGCGGAGGATTGTCCCAACAGACAAGAAAATTATCACAAAAGCTAAAGAAGCGATAACAATTTCTATTTGATAAATACAATCACATCTACTCTCAGCAGGATAATAGGTTACTGATGTTAAGTTTTCTGTGGCGTTAAGGACAGTGACAGAAACTTTAACATACAGGTCCCAGTAGACTGGTATTCCAGTTGACCAAGATATGGCACCAGAGAAGACCAGCAGCCAAGGTACAATGACAGGAAGCTTCGCTTTAAGCTTATAGAAGAAAGGACCTGTGAGATTGACGATCTTCACACAATAGTAGAAACATAGGCAGGTGCAGCACCAAAGACTGGCCAGTGACAATGCAGTTATCAATGCTGTTGCTAAATATTTTACCCATGGTTGACTGAAGGCTTCTGGCAGATAGTAGGTGGCGATCTTTACAACGTCATTTGTAATTTGAAGGAGAATGTTGGAAATGCTAATGCTGTTGATGATAAGATTACATGGATTATGTTCACGGGTCTTCAGCCAATCCAGAAAGTGGACTATGAGGATGAAAGTATTTCCAGTTACACCAGTTACGAGAAGTATACCATGGACAGCAATGTCAGTAATAGCTACGCTATCCATGCTGAAGAAGGCTCTTTGCCGGGATTCTTATGAACTTTTTCTTGAGCTTCTTTATTTTTATAGTCGGGATATCTTATTTTACTTGAAACAATTCATCCAAATTCTCCTGTCTGTGTGTCGTCCTGAGATAACTAATTTTTCACACTAAGCTAACTCTCAGCTCTGTATTACGCCTAAGCGACCACATGTCAAAATATGTATTTGCAAGTCTTTTCGGTGCATGTTAAATTATTTTTCACCTTCTTTTTCACCTTAACAAATGAAGTGGTTTACCATTATCCTGTATTTTTCCAGCACTGCATGATCCCCTTCGCAGGACATTTGTGTGAAGTGAGGAGAAAAACAACAAATTTGTTAAAATAAGCATATGAGATTTAAATTAAGTGCTAGAAGCTTATCAGTCTTTTCAGGCAACCTCGGCTATTATTAAAGGATACCAGAGCCGAATAAAGGTAGAGGAATGGAGGGAGTAGGCATATACTATCACCTGTCCTGATGCCCACGGTCTCCTCTCTGCCCCCTGTAGGACGCATGCAGCCCGGCCAGTGCATGCGCAGTAAAGCCCGACTCCAACAACCCAGAAGAGAATCCTGGGGGGCTTTTAGGTAAGATACGGGGGGCAGAGAGGAGAACGGGGGGATCGGTGGGAATCAAGACAGGTGACAGTATATGCCTGCTCCCTCCGTTTCTCTAGTTTTATTCTGCTCTGGTATACTTTAACCACTTAAGGACGACAGGCGAATTTTTACAATTCAGTGCTCTGCTGCTTTAATAGCTTGCTGCAGAGCTGAACAAATTAGCACACAAATGAATTCCCCCTCCTTTCCTGCCCACCATCAGAGCTTTCTGTTGGTGGGATCTGATGATTGCTGCTGCAGAGTTGTTGTTTTTTTGTTTATAATTATTGATTTATTTGTGATTTAATTTTAAATAAATTTGTCTATTTTTATTTCCCCCCTTCCCTCCCTCCCCCCCGTCAGTCAACCAGGGTGATGCCTTATGCCGAAAAGTGGCCGCAAGATGGCTCCCCCAGGACCGCTTAACGCCGATCGGCATCAAGTCCTGGGGGAGTGGTTTGCAGGGTATCACTTGTGCCGAGTGAGGCGTTGTAACGAAAAATCTGCAACGCCGGATGGATTGCGGAAATATGGTCGCATCCAGTCCGGCAAGCGGACCTTCCAACGCGGGATGCGGAAATTCGTCCGCATACGCTGCGCACACCCGTCCGAGCACTCTGCTCCAAACTCACCAACATGCTGTTCACCAGGGTTCTGCCATCTTGCCTCTAGGGGGTGCGGCCGCACGCCAGACACGCCTTTATACTCTTAGAAAGCGTGTCAGCTGACCTGGAGGTCAGCTGACATTTTAGCCTGCTCTGATTGGTTGCTGCCTGGGGTGGAGACTTCTCTCCCAGGCAGTATATAAGGAAGTGCTTTTCAGTCACACTTCGTCTGTGTTTGCGATACCCTGTGTCAGCACTCAGACCTTAGACTAGATCCCAGGTGTTGAAACCAAGGACTTCACACCTAGACTAGGAGATTATTATTGTTATTGATTCTCTGTGTATGATTCTGTGCCTGTCTTGACTTCTCTTCTGCTTCCTGATTCTGTACTCTGCCAGCCCGTACCGTTAACGACTATTGGCTTGGTTCCTGACTATTCTCTCGTCTCACGTCTCTGTACTGTTGCCGCCTGTACTGTTGCCGAACCTCTTTCTGTCTGACCTTGCTCCCTTCAGTGGAACGTCTCCCACTGTTGGGTTATTATCTGAGGCTTGCCTCCCTGAGACGCCGGCCCTAGCAGACCGTTACTGCCAGAGGCCGAGATTCCTCCACTGTCACTTTGGGGGATCTCACACACGGGGTTCCCATTCTGAGGTAACCACACCTCTGAGGAATTGCCGTGTGGTGGATATTTCCACAACTTTGTGAATATTTACTGCTTTGTTTATTTCCATGTTGTTCGTGTGTCCACTGCTTTACATCTACCCGCATTATTAGCAATTCCGCAGATTGCTATATAATCGGGTCTATCCTTGTATTATTGGCGATACTGCGGATCCCCAATAATCAAGGTTCGGGGTGTGACACTGGTCTGAGTAGATCATTTCAGGCACTTACCGTGTTAGTGAGCCTTCCGCTGATTTACCATCAGGAAGATACTGACTATTTCACTCTAACATATCTGCATTAGTGGTGATTCTGACACCAATCGTTACAGAAACACAGACCATAAAGAAGTAAGATGAAGGGGGTGATAAACCAGCTTCAGACTGTAAGGGCAGAGTTAGAACAGCTGAAGATTACTGTAACTGCACAGCAGGCTCAGATTACTCAGTTAAATGAGACTGTCCAAAGGTTGCAATCACCACTTAACGTTCTACCTCCCCCGGCTCTTAGCGAGCCTAAAATGAACATTCCTGAGAAATTTTCAGGCACAAGGTCAGATTTCCAGAATTTCCGTCACAGAGTGCTGTCTTACTTTGAGATGAAACCTGTGTCCTCGGGAACCGAGGCTCAGAAGGTCACTCCTATCAAGACACTATTGCATGCAGATTCCCAGACGTGGGCTTATGGCTTACCTGATGAGCATCCTGCTCTGTCTTCTGTCCAGGAGTTTTTTAAGGCCATGGCGGTCATCTACGATGATCCAGATAGTGCCGCCACGGCCGAACGTAAGCTAAAAAACCTTAGACAAGGACGCAGTACTGCTGAGGAGTATGCGTCAGAGTTTAGGAAGTGGGCTGTGTCCTCTAGATGGGAGCGATATGCACTCTTGGATAGATACCTAGATGGGTTGTCAGAAGCAGTAACTGACGTGATGGTTAGTCATCCGGAACCCAAAGATCTAGATGAGGCTATTACGCTGTCTATTAAAATAGATAGGCGTCTGAGGTACAACAAGAAGGGCAGGTACCCCATGTACTCTAGGACTTCTGGGGCCAGTAGCTCGGCAGCAGTTGAGACTGAGGAGCCGATGCAGTTAGGCCACGGGCGCCTCACGGAGGCGGAAAGGTCAAGAAGACGCAGAGAGGGTCTTTGCATGTACTGCGGGGAAAAGGGCCACATTGCACAAAACTGTGGTAGGAAGTCGGGAAACTCCTCGGCTTAGGTGTGGTAGGGGGTACCACCCTAAGCGGAATTGTTTTACCTCCAAGAAAAATTTTTATTGCCCTGTTCCCTAAATTGGGAAGGGCAGAACTTTCCTACCACAGCATTTGTAGATTCCGGGTCAACAGCTAACTTTTTAGATTTAAGCTTTGCTTTAAGTTTAAATATCCCTGTACTTCCGGTAGGAAGACATTTATATGTTACAGCGATTGATGACACTCCTTTGCAAGGAAAGTCCCCACTGTGTCAGACACCTCCCCTCTCGCTGCAAGTGGGAGCTCTGCACAGGGAGGTCATACAGTTTTTCGTTTTAAAGATGTCTACCTCTACGGTGATACTAGGGTTGCCCTGGTTACGATTACATTCTCCTCAGTTTGATTGGGGGAATGGGCAGTTGACTACTTGGTCGCCTTATTGTACACAACATTGTTTACAGAATGTAGTTTTGTGTTCTACTAAGATTCAAGTGGAAAGAGTACCTCCACAATATCAGGAATATGCTGATGTCTTTTGTCCTAGGGCAGCAGATCAATTACCCCCCCATAGACCTTTTGATTGCCCAATAGATTTGAAACCAGGAACCATGCCACCCAGGGGCCACCTATATAACCTCTCGTCCCCGGAAAAATTGGCCATGGACGAGTACATTCAGGAAAATTTGCAGAAGGGTTTCATCCGCCCTTCAAGATCTCCTGCAGGAGCGGGATTCTTTTTCGTTCAGAAAAAAGATGGTGGTTTGCGCCCCTGTATTGACTACAGGGGTCTAAATAAGATCACGATTAAGAATCGGTGTCCACTACCGCTAATCGACGATTTATTTACACAGGTTCCCGGGGCTTCTGTTTTCACTAAGTTGGATCTAAGGGGGGCCTACAATTTGATCCGTATCAGGGAGGAAGATGAATGGAAGACGGCATTCAACACTCCCAAGGGGCATTACGAATACTTGGTGATGCCCTTTGGGTTGTGTAACGCTCCTGCAGTTTTTCAGGAGTTCGTCAACGAGATTTTTAGGGAGGTACTGGGTCGCTTTGTAATCGTCTACTTAGATGATATCTTGATATTTTCTAAAAATATCACGGAACACCGCCAACATGTGAAGTATGTGTTACAAAGACTCAGGGAGAATCAATTGTTTGCGAAATTAGAGAAATGTGTTTTCGAGGTAAAGGAGATTGCCTTTCTTGGTTACATTATCTCTACATCAGGGTTGTCCATGGATCCCAAGAAGGTCTCTGCTGTAAGGGATTGGCCACAACCATCTGGGCTTAAAGCACTATAGAGATTCTTGGGATTCGCAAATTATTATAGAAAATTTATCAAGGGGTTCTCTTCGGTGGTGTCTCCGCTTACTAATTTGACAAAAAAAGGGGCTGATGCCACTCATTGGTCAGAAGAAGCAGTTGTGGCATTTTCCTCTCTGAAAGAGGCATTCTGTTCTGCTCCCATATTACGTCATGTAGATGTTGCTTACCCATTTATAGTGGAGGTGGATGCCTCGGAGGTTGGAGTAGGAGCAGTATTGTCTCAACGTTCAGGACTTCAGGGCAAGCTTCATCCCTGTGCTTTTTTTTCCAGAAAATTCTCCCCTGCCCAGAGAAATTATGATGTTGGAAACAGGGAATTATTAGCCATCAAGCTTGCTTTTGAGGAGTGGCGCCACTGGTTAGAGGGGGCGGAGCATGTAATTACTGTGTACACGGATCATAAAAATTTACAGTACATTGAAAAAGCTAAAAGACTCACCCCCAGACAGGCTAGATGGGCTCTCTTTTTCTGCCGTTTTAATTTTATAATTACATTCACACCAGGGAGTAAGAACGTTAAAGCGGACGCCCTTTCTCGTTGTTTTGAACCTGAAACTGCTCCATCTCCTTCCTCAGAAAGTATTCTGTCGAAAGAAATCATCCTGGCAGCCACTGAGATAGTTGAAGACCTTCCTAGCCTCTTAAGTCCTTTTCAATTAGAAGTCCCAGAAGGGAAACCAAGAGGGGTTCTTTATGTCCCTTGTACTTTACGTCCCAAAGTGCTGCAGTTGTTTCATGGACACAAGAATGCTGGACACCCTGGCATTACCCGAACCCAAGAATTGTTGTGTAGATCTGTCTGGTGGCCACTCTACAACAAGATTGCAAGGAATTTGTTAAGACCTGTACCGTCTGTGCCAGGAGCAAACCCTCCCGACTGGCTCCAGTTGGAACTTTGCAGTCTCTGCCCTCCCCTCAGGAGCCCTGGACACATATTTCCATGGACTTCGTGGGAGAACTTCCAGATTCCAATGGAAAGACTGTCATATGGGTGGTCACAGACAGATTCAGTAAGATGGCCCACTTTGTGCCTTTGAGTGGTTTCCCTACTGCTCAAAAACTAGCAGATCTTTTCATTCAAAATATCTTTAAATTACACGGCATTCCAGAGAATGTTGTCTCAGACAGAGGGGTCCAGTTTGTCTCTAGGTTCTGGCGGGCCTTCTGTAAGGGGATGGGTATGTCGTTGTCCTTTTCATCAGGTTACCATCCACAGACCAACGGCCAGACAGAGAGGACCAATCAATCTTTGGAACAGTTCCTGAGATGTTATGTGGCGGACGCCCAACACCAGTGGGCGGAGTTTCTACCATTTGCTGAGTTCGCACATAACAATCTCAGGAATGAGTCCTCTGGCTATGCGCCTTTTCAAATTGTCAATGGGAAATCTCCCAAATTTTCTCCTTTGCCAGTGTCGACCTCTCCATTCCCTGTCCTGGAGGAGTGGCAGGAATCTTTCAAGAGGATTTGGGCTAATGTCGGAGAAAATTTAAAAAAGGCTTTCATCATACAGAAGAGGCAGGCAGATAAGAGACGGTCTGCGGAGTGGGAGTTTAAACCAGGAGACAAGGTTTGGGTATCAACTCGTCATATAGCTCTGAGGCAGCCATCCGCGAAACTGGGGCCCAGGTATATTGGACCATATCCAATTTCCGAAAGGGTTAATCGTGTTACTTACAGAGTCAGGTTACCGCATTCTCTAAAGGTGGGGAAAGCCTTTCATGTGTCACTCCTGAAACCAGCTGTTCAGGTGGACTCCCTCCCGCCTCACCCTGGCATGGTTGATGGTGAGCCTGAATGGGAGGTTGAGGAGATCTTGGACTCCAGACGAGTTCAGGGTTCAGTGCAGTATTTGGTGCATTGGAGAGGGTACGGTCTAGAGGAAAGATCCTGGGTCAAAGCAGGTGATTTATATGCTGATAAACTTAGGAGACGGTTCCATGAGCTCCATCCTGACAGGCCAGGTGGGACGTGTCCCGAGTCCACGCCTAGAGGGAGGGGTACTGTAACGAAAAGTCTGCAACGCCGGATGGATTGCGGAAATATGGTCGCATCCAGTCCGGCAAGCGGACCTTCCAACGCGGGATGCGGAAATTCGTCCGCATCCGCTGCGCACACCCGTCCGAGCACTCTGCTCCAAACTCACCAACATGCTGTTCACCAGGGTTCTGCCATCTTGCCTCTAGGGGGTGCGGCCGCACGCCAGACACGCCTTTATACTCTTAGAAAGCGTGTCAGCTGACCTGGAGGTCAGCTGACATTTTAGCCTGCTCTGATTGGTTGCTGCCTGGGGTGGAGACTTCTCTCCCAGGCAGTATATAAAGAAGTGCTTTTCAGTCACACTTCGTCTGTGTTTGCGATACCCTGTGTCAGCACTCAGACCTTAGACTAGATCCCAGGTGTTGAAACCAAGGACTTCACACCTAGACTAGGAGATTATTATTGTTATTGATTCTCTGTGTATGATTCTGTGCCTGTCTTGACTTCTCTTCTGCTTCCTGATTCTGTACTCTGCCAGCCCGTACCGTTAACGACTATTGGCTTGGTTCCTGACTATTCTCTCGTCTCACGTCTCTGTACTGTTGCCGCCTGTACTGTTGCCGAACCTCTTTCTGTCTGACCTTGCTCCCTTCAGTGGAACGTCTCCCACTGTTGGGTTTTAATCTGAGGCTTGCCTCCCTGAGACGCCGGCCCTAGCAGACCGTTACTGCCAGAGGCCAAGATTCCTCCACTGTCACTTTGGGGGATCTCACACACGGGGTTCCCATTCAGAGGTAACCACACCTCTGAGGAATTGCCGTGTGGTGGATATTTCCACAACTTTGTGAATATTTACTGCTTTGTTTATTTCCATGTTGTTCGTGTGTCCACTGCTTTACATCTACCCGCATTATTAGCAATTCCGCAGATTGCTATATAATCGGGTCTATCCTTGTATTATTGGCGATACTGCGGATCCCCAATAATCAAGGTTCGGGGTGTGACACTGGTCTGAGTAGATCATTTCAGGCACTTACCGTGTTAGTGAGCCTTCCGCTGATTTACCATCAGGAAGATACTGACTATTTCACTCTAACATTTCTGCATTAGTGGTGATTCTGTATATCACCACTTAATCAGATATTTGTGCCTCTTGCTGACACCAATCGTTACAGGCGTACGCCACTAACATACTGTTAGACAGCGAAACTGTCATCTATTTATATCGTACAGCACTGCGATCAACAGCAGCGCTGTACTGGGGACAGCCGTGCCACTCGGCTGTCCCCTGGAGAGGCTCCGATCGCAATCCCCTCTCATAGGCTGATGCGGTTTCGCCATCTAACAGACTGCTAGCGGTGTACGCTGCTGGTATACAGATGACAGAGCAGAACCTTGTCACTAAAGCGGGGATGTGCGTGCATCAGTGTGCGTTATCCCCTGCAAACCACTCCCCCAGGACTTGATGCCGATCGGCATTACACAGTCCTGGGGGAGCCACCTATCGGCGTTAAGCAGTCGTAAGGTGGTTAAGGGCAGTCTTAACTTTGAGAGTCAGAGTAATCAGATGCTGATATTTTCTCTCAAAAGTATTTTATTAAGTTACATGGTCACACATAACACAGAGTGATAATATAAACAGTATCATCATATACTGCACATCAAATTAATGTAAAACAGTTGGTCACAGTAATGGTTAAAGAGACTCTGAAGTCTCGTAAAAATCATGTTTCTATAAAAAAAATGTGTTTAACATTATTGCCCTACCTAAACCGCCGCATCCCCGCCACTGTAATCTAACTACAGTAAATCCCCCCAAACTCCCCAGGGGGCAATCCGGGCAGCGCTTTAGTGAGAGGCAGAGCTATGAGCCACAGCTTTGCCTCGCAGCACGTCTATCAGCCCGAATCGCTGCCTCTCCCCTGCCCCTCTCAGTCTTCCTTCACTGAGAGGGGCGGGGGAGAGGCGGGGATACGCAGCTGATAGACGTGTAAGGAGGCAGAGCTGTGGCTGAAAGCTCTGCCTCCTACAGCAGCAGAATCCACAACCAAGAAAGTCATGGATTTTGCGGGGGAGAGGGAGGGGGGAGTTAGGGGGGATTTAGTTAGATTTCAGCGGCGGGGATGCAGCGGTTTAGGTAGGGCTATGATGATAAACACATTTTTTAAATAAAAACATGATTTTTACGAGACTTCAGTGTCTCTTTAAGGACTACTGAAGCAAGAGGGATTTGTTTTCTTTAAAGCAGGTAGTTGCCTGGCTATCCTGCTGATCCTCTGACTCTAATATGTTTAGCCATAGACCCTGGACAAGCATGCATCAGTTCAGGTGTTTATGACATTGTCAGATCTGACAAGATTAGCTGCATGCTTGTTTCTGGTGTTATTTAGACACTACTGCAGTCAAATAGACCAGCAGGGCTGCCAGCCAGGCAACTGGTATCAATTAAAAGGAAATAAATATGACAGCCTCCATTTTCTCCTCCTAGTCCTTACAGTTGTCCTTTAATATACAATGCACGTTTGAAGGTAGCAACATTACATTAGGGGCTTGATTCACAAAGCAGTGCTAACTGTTAGCACGCCTGTGAAAACCCCCTAGCACGTCTAAACGAGTTTTCGCGCGTAAAACTTTACGCGCGCAAAACTTTATGCGCGTAAAACTTTACGCGCGCACTGCACAGAGCGCAGGGCGCTCCGCGCGAAGTGCCCATTAAAGCCTATGAGACTTAGCGCGCATAAGACTTTACGCGCGTAAAACTTTGCACGCGCAAAGTTAACGCGCGATCTGATTGAGTAATCCGGTGCTAACCTACCTAGCACCCTGGTTAGCACGTCTAAAGACTTTAGACGTGCTAAGTAGGTGAGCACCGCTTTGTGAATCAAACCCCAGGAGTATAAGAAGTCTCATATTAATGCAATGGTTGGTAGAGGGACAACAAGTTTATATGCATAGGGCTTACTAACATCCTAAGGAGGTGTGCCCTTAGGCCCAGGAGTCTTAAATCTTGTTGAAGGCACCTAATGAGTCATGAAGGGGGGCATTTATTTTTTCAAAGATCATGGTCAAGTTAAACTTTCCATTTAGCCACAATTGCCGATGTTCCAATAAATTGCTAAAGTTTATGATTTGCGGGGGCGTGGCTATGCACGGGAGCTGAGAGGACGTGAAGAAGAGGAGCTCCGTGTGCGGCCTTTCCAATCTGCACTAATCCTGCTTTGTTTTTAATTTCTTCACGCCGCCATTCACCCAGTCAAAACCCCCTGCACCTGCGGGCCTGCTCCATGTCCTCCGAAGCAAGGAAATCAAGGGGAATCAAGGCCACAAAGAGATCCCCAGGTGCGCCGGAAGTAGGCCCAGCTGCCATCTTGCCCAGGCATATGAAGACAAAAGGCATACAGACCATGGAGCCTGAAGGGGAAGCAGACCAACCCGATCTAGCTATGGTTTTGGCAGCTGTTACGGCATGCAAAGATCTCATCGCTGAAACACGGGACTCACTCGCTCTCAAGATCGATAATGTCGAGTCCCAAGTCTCCACACTCCGGCATGATGTACGCAACATCCGGGACCGCGTGGCTGAAGCTGAACGCCGGGTCGGGGAATGCGAAGATGCCATCC
This sequence comes from Hyperolius riggenbachi, assembly GCF_040937935.1. Classification (NCBI taxonomy): domain Eukaryota; kingdom Metazoa; phylum Chordata; class Amphibia; order Anura; family Hyperoliidae; genus Hyperolius; species Hyperolius riggenbachi. Next base: position 80,062,915 of record NC_090655.1, read on the forward strand.
CTCCCATACGCAAAACATCGGAGGAAGCCATCACCCGGATCCGACGTCTGGAAGAAAGGGCAGAAGACAGTGAGAACCGCAACCGGCGGAGCAACATACGCCTCCTTGGCCTACCAGAAGGTACGGAAGGCAATGACCCGGTGTCGTTCATTACGGTCCTTCTCCGCAATTTATTCCCTGACGCTCCCTTCTCCACCTGTTTCATCGTGGAGCGAGCACATCGCATCCCTGTATCCACCAAACTCCCCGGAAACCACCCGCACCCCTTTATCTTCAAAATGCTGAACTTCCAAGACCGGGACATTATCCTTAAAGAAGCAAGAAAGATGGAGGAAATCCGCTATGAGAACGCTACCCTCATGTTCTTTCCTGATCTTGCTACGGAAACCCAACGCAAGCGAAAGCTGTTTGACACAGTGAAATTGCGGCTCCGCAACAAAGGCCTTCCATATGCTATGCTCTTCCCGGCCAAGCTCCGCGTGACGCACAAAGAAAAGGCACACTTTTTCATGTCCGCATCTGAAGCTTCAGACTGGCTTGATGCTCTGAAGGACTAACGGAAGATGGTAAGACTTAATCTGTTTATCCCCTTTACCTCCCGGAGACTGAGCCATTACCCGATCACTTACTCTTATAAACATTCTAGAAGTAATGCCACACTTATTAATAAACTGGATAATCTCACATTGCTTCCCAGATTCTACGGATTCTGTCGATTTCTGCACCTAATACTGTGGCCCATGACTTTTTTATACTGCCTGATGTCAACACCATTGCCAAACCGGGCACTGACACTTTAACCCACTTTAACCCACCGTTAAGTAAAACACCCTTACTTATAAATGGCAGTCCCGAGGGCGATAAGCCGGAAGAAGGACATTAGGTACAACACAGCTAGGAGCGCTGAACTATGTGTCCTTTGGTGGGCTACGGGGACCCCTGTGTGTGGCTGTCTGGGCACGGGGGCCTCGTGGCTCATATGAGTATGCGACTTTATAGTGCTCTGATCTTTTAGGCTGGGTCTTCAAAACATGATATATCGCTAGCGATGTTTGTTCCATACATCAAGCAGGAATATTTGAAATGTGTTTGCAATGATGAATCGGGTGTCGGATGATTATCGGGGAGGGGAGGGGGTAGGGCCTCTGGTCGCCGGAGGCGCACTTTAAGGGGCACGCCATGGCCCACTCAGTTTTACGACTGGGGAATGGCTTATAATAGATTCTTTCATTATATGTTATGATCCCGCACACGGAATCAATAGGACTCAGGTAACTGCACAGACAATGCTTCATGTTTGGGAAGTTAAGGGACTAGACAACTTCGAGTTTGGGTTGAAGCTGTGGGGTGGGAATAAGTTGGGGGTTGGGGGGCGGGCAAAGGGGGGGGGGTTCAGGTTCCTGTTCGGCTCTATTTGATCTGCTCTCTCTTCGTACTTGACGGATTGATATTTCTTAAATCTGCTATGTGGATATTTATTTTTATGCTATGCATACTCGTAGACTATGGCTAGCAAGAGGGAAAAAGTTAATTGTATCCTGTGGAACACTAGAGGCCTAAACTCCTCTATAAAGAGGTCATTAGTCTTTAATTTCTTCAAGAAACATGCTCCCCACTTAATAATCTTGGTAGAAACTCATTTGACAGGTAGCAAACTACTGGCCCTTAAGAAGCCATGGATAAGCAATTGCTACAACTCTACATACTCCACATACTCTAGGGGTGTCAGTGTTTTGGTCAAGAAAGGATTACCATTTCAATTATTAGACTTGGAGCTGGATGCTTCCGGATGCTATGCAACTCTACATACTCCACATACTCTAGGGGTGTCAGTGTTTTGGTCAAGAAAGGATTACCATTTCAATTATTAGACTTGGAGCTGGATGCTTCCGGATGCTATGTTATTCTTCATGCTAGGATACATGAGATCAGTCTGGTAATAGTGGGACTATATAATCCACCACCCGGCTCAGCAGAGCTTCTTTATACTCTGATGCAAAAACTATCAACATTCTCGACCCCCTATATCTATCTTTTGGGGGATTTCAACATGGTCCCATCTCCATCTATGGATAGATTAGTACCCAGACTATCTGAGTCTCTGGCTCTATTTGACTGGTCGCAGGCATTTTCATTGCATGATGTGTGGCGCTGGAAGCATCCAGACACTCCAGGCTTCACTTGTCACTCAGCCTCATATCCCACCCTATCACGTATTGACTTAGTATATACCACCTCCACGGGCCTCTCGCTTGTGCATGACATCATAATGTTACCTAGGGGCATCTCAGACCACTGCCCACTAGAACTTCAGTTAGACCTCGGGATTTCACACACAGATTATGTTTAGAGAATTGCACCACATTGGCTTGAAGTGCCTAGGGTCAGGTACTACGTTATGGACAGAATGCAAGAGTACTGGCGACTACCACATGATCCTGTACCTCCCTTAATTAAGTGGGATGCATATAAAGCAGTAACGAGAGGGGCCTGTCAGGCATAGCGGAAGAAAAACGACAATCTAGTATAATCTTACAAACACTCGAAAAGAAAGCACAGGAGGCAGAACAGAAATATATTTTAACTAAGACTGATGATGACTACAACTTATGGCAGGCCTCACTACTTGCACTTTCCACGAAACAAATAGACTATACGAATCAGGCTATCCAAACTAAGGCCTTGTTTCCATCTGTCCGCTTCTATCCGCTTTTTTTCAGCACATCAATGTTACAGATTGATACATGTTGCCAAAAAGCGGACAGAAGCGGACAGAAGCGCATAGATGGAAACGAGGCCTTAGACAGTCAGGATCTTTGAACATGGGGAAAAAACTGGCCGACTGCTAGCTCAATTAGCAGGTCAGGAAAAAAATATGACCCAAATTGCCAAGATTATCTCCGTTTCAGGAGCTGAGCTGACCCATCCCGGGGATATCAATGCTGAGTTTCGGGCATATTATGAAAAACTATATACCTCCATTGTCTCTAAGACGCCATCAGAGATAGAAACCTATCTCTCAAACGTACATCTTCCTAAATTATCCACTGAAGACAGGGAATTATTAGAAGCAGATATTACCTTACAGGAAGTCTGCCAGGCTATTTCACTACTGAAATCCAGAAAGACCCCGGGACTAGACGGGATCCCCTCTGAACTATATGCAAAGTATAGTAAACAACTAGCTCCTAAACTACTGTCCCTATTTAAAGAGATACTGAAAGAAGGGGCAGTGTCCCCCACAATGTCTGAAGCCTTAATTACGGTTATCCCTAAAAAAGACAAGGACCCAGCCCTGTGCTCATCTTACCGCCCTATTTCTCTCTTAAATGTAGATAGTAAAATCTTGGCCAAAGTTTTGGCCATTCGCCTCAACACTGTTATTACTTCTGTAGTCCACAAGGACCAATCTAGATTCATCCCTGGTAAGGGATGCGACATTAACCTGAGGCGGGTGTTCACGAATATATCTACTCGACACATTAACAGTGGCTCTAGGGTCATCGCATCGCTTGATGCTGAAAAAGCATTTGACAGTGTCGAGTGGATGTATTTGTGGGAGGTACTTAAAAAATTCGGAGTGGGCCCCAAATTTATCACATATATTAACGCCCTATATGCCGCCCCCAGGGCTAAGGTCAGGACAGGGAATAGGATCTCCTCCTTCTTTGGTCTGGGTCGTGGCACCCGGCAGGGATGCCCGCTGTCACCTGCACTCTTTGCATTGGCAGTGGAACCCCTGGCGGCAATCCTTCGCTCCTCAACTGAGGTGACCGGACTCCGAGTTGCAGGACTGGAGGAAAAGATCTCCTTATATGCGGACGATCTACTACTGTACCTGGCTGACCCACATGTATCTCTCCCCGCAGCTCTTTCCATAATTCAGGAATTTGGGAAATATTCTGGATTGGTGATTAACTGGAATAAATCATTACTACTACCCTTAGATCCATACCCCTCCTTACCTTCACAAACACACCCCCTCCAAGTGGTACCTATAATTCGATATCTTGGCATTGATATCTCCGCTGATGAGTCGGACTTCTGTAAACTAAACTTGGTCCCCCTCCTGACCACTATTAAGGGGAAGTTAAGAGCCTGGGCAACACTCCCTTTATCCTTGATCGGGCGAAGTAACATATTTAAAATGTGCATACTCTCCAAACTCCTATATGTCTTTCGGAATACACCGGTGCTGATTCCCAATCACATATTCTCTGAACTAGATAAACTTGTGGGATCTTTCCTATGGGGCCCCTCATCCTCTCGGATTGCTCTAAATAGCCTACAGTTACCTGTGGATAGGGGTGGGATTGCACTTCCCAAGCTCAAATTTTACTACTGGTCTGCTGTTCTTACTACTGTATATTGGTGGTTTGCCCAGTCCGATTACAATCCAGCCACGGTGCTGGAGGCGGCATTGTTGGGCTCCTTTAATGCCCTCTCTAGCCTTCCTTTTCGGGGGCCCAAAGCCCTTCCCTCATTAACCACCTCTATGAGGACTACCGCTGCTGTGTGGGAGATTGCGGGCAGGTATATGTCCCAGGCAGAGCAGTGGTCTCCACACACTCCGCTCTGGAATAACACCAAATTGCGGGAATTTACTACTATACCCGACCCTTCTGCCTGGGCAGACAAAGGCATCCTTAAGCTAAGAGACATCACAGAGAACAATTCTATCCGTCAGTTTAATGACCTTAAACAATCATTCAGTCTACCAAACTCAATGCTATTTAGATATCTCCAATTACGCCACGCCTTCCAAACTCAGTTCAGAACAGCTGACCTCCTAGTGCAATCTCACCCCTTAGAGGACCTTTTATCCCATTCTGGTTTAATTGGGGTGACCTCTCAGATATACACTGTGCTTATTAACAAAGAGGCTAATCGGAACATCAGACTCCTGAACAGATGGCAGGTTGATGTTCCTGATCTCACACTCATGGAGTGGAATGAGACTACAGCCCACATGACATCCACGCCGATAGCGGCTAGACATAAGCTAATCTCGCTTAAATTTCTATATAGAACATACATTACCCCATACAAACTTTCCAAAATGAGACAAGGGGAATCTGGGAAATGTTGGAGGTGTCAGGAAGATAGAGCTGACTTTATACATGTATTTTGGACCTGTACTAGAATAAGGGAATTCTGGGCTGATGTTCACGACATGCTCTCTACGCTCTCTAACGGCCTAATACCCTATACTATCAAGGCCTTATTACTTGGGATTTTTGGGGAAATTGCACTTTCTGAAAAGAAGTTATATCTAGCCCGTTTAATACTTATGTACTCCAAAAGAGCAATCGCTCTACAGTGGAAGAAAACAGCCCCACCAACACTAGCAGTCCTTAAAACAGAAATCAATCTGGATATCCCTATATATAAAGCTGTCTATGAAGCTAGAAAATCTACTAAAATTTTTTATAAAATCTGGAAATGCTGGTTAAAACTCTGTAATCTGGACCTGTAAATGATACACAAACCTTGGAATGTAACCCATATGTCAAGTACTGTATTTATACTGTCTGTATGCGCTGTCATGCTGAAGGGAGAGGGATTGGGCGGAGGGTGGAACGGGGAACCTTGTTGGGTATGTTATGTTTTGCTATGTTCTTTATAAATATAGAAGGAGAGAAGGAAAGCGCCGGCACTGCTGTAAATCACATTTATTTGTTTTGCAATCAAAAACATGCAGATACATGCAGGCATGAAGACATTGTGGTGGAGACACGTACCCTGAGGTGGATGGCTGTGGCGTGCCGGTGGGTGCAGAGGGAGGAAGAGTTCTTTATAAAACCAATAAAAAATGTTTTACACAAAAGTTTATGATTTGCATGTGCCATCTCACCTGGCTTTAAGCCTAGTAACATAATTTTTGGGTGATTGTTGGTATTGATTACAGTGGGATTATACTCAAAATATTTTTTTTCTTTAAAACATTAAACGCAGTAAAATGACTACGCGTTTCACGGGTGCTGTTCCACTTCTTCAGGTCAATACAGTGCCTTGTATGCAGAGCATGTGCTCAGAGCATGTTACACAATCCATTTCAAGCGCTCGAACAAATAAATAATTTTTCTAATAATATTGGCTTATTCCTCAAGAGAGGTAAGATCTACACTGCCTCTTATTAGTTAAATTGCTATTTAAAAAAAAAAAAAAAAAAAAAATATATATATATATATATATATATATATATATATATATATATATATATATATATATATATTTTTTGTGGGCTACCCCAGTGTTTTGATTGATAGTTAAGGTGCATATCCCCAAAAAGATTGATCAGTCCAGAAGTGTAACGACGATAGCACAGTTTTCTGCAATAGATTCTTACTACAAATGTCCTCAGACAGTAATGAGGGGTCTAAACCACTCCTACATAGGGACTATATGGATATCTATCACTTGCCTTATATTATGCAATTTTCCATTCACCATGGAATCTCTAAGTTGTAATAAGCCTCTAGTTTTCCTGCTTGAAAGTCCTGCTTGAAAATCAGGATATGAGAAGATCTCAGCGGTCAGTGGTGATGTGGATTGTAGTTTATATTTGAATTATATTGTATTGAATTCTTGACCATCCTATATAATAAACCCCCTGTGTCCCTGCATCCTCTCCTGCCCCTGTGTCCATGCCTTTGCGCTACTGCACATGAGTGGCACGCAGGCGGCCATTGGGACAGGAGGAAGATGGGTGCAGGGGGAGCACGGCTGTGCGTCCCTGTGCGGCTGTATGTGCGGGCTTGTGTGCATGCGGCAGGGTGCCTGGGCTTGTGTGCGTGTGGCGGGGAGCACAGTCGTGCGCGCAGCATAAGATCGCGTGCGGCTTGCATGCCGGGTAAGGTGGTGGTGAGGTGTGGGGGGTCGCAGCTTAGCCCTAGCGCCCATTTTAAATGGGCAGGCTAAATGCCTAGTATAGTTATAGTCTGATATATAATAGGTGATACCAGTTTAATTTCGGCAGTGGTACAATTTCAAGCTCATAGGATTCCTCTACAGCTCAGCGGATTTTGCAGTAGATTTTCTACTAAGACTCACATGGGAGAGTACTACCCAGCAAAAGCTAGTGGTAAAGGTTCTAGTTGAGAGGCATAATAACAGTTTGAAGAGGTTTGGCACAGACAAGCCACCTGCCTGTTTATGTTTCATCATCATACTCTTCTTAAGGCCTGGAACCCACTACAAAGCGCAAATCGCTATCGCAATCGCTAGCGTTTTTAATGAGCATTTTGTAAGAGATTTCATGAGCGCTTTCTGGCGATTTTGGTAGCGATTTTAAAATGTGTAAGCTTTTTGCCAGCGATTGTGTAGCGATTTGCGATTAGCGCTTTTAATTTTGATTGGTCCTTTCAATTAATTTTAATTTTTATTACAGAGTGCAGTAATTTAAAAATGGTAGCAAATCTTTCTGTATAGCAAATTATGAGCGATTACGCCAGGGTTTATATACTTTAAATTGCAGAAATGCAAACGCTAACGCCACCAAAATGCTGCTGCATGTCCTGCAATAGCGATTTTACTACTCGCAATCGCTCCAGTGGAATTTGGCCCATCCATTAACATTAGCTGAGCGTTTAGGGAAATCTCTAGCATTTTGAATCCCTCCCTAAATGTTCAAAAATCGCTCTAGTGGGTTCTTTTTTTTTATTATTACAAATAAATTAGAAAATGTTTTTGTAAACATGCTATGTCATCTGCTTAACAAGGATTGGTAAGATCCTGAAAAAGTATGTAAGTATCGAGAGTAGTGACATTTTTATTGCTGTTATCTTAGCAATCCATTAAATGTTATAGTTACTCCAGACAGGGGCATAAATAAAGTATAATCATGGGCCTCTCCAGCAAAACTTTAATGGCGCCCCCAATGTTCACACCCAGTGGCATAGCTAAGGACATGGGGCCCCTAAGCACTCTATACATAACAATTTATACGGCGCACCAGAACCTGTTAATGGCAACCACAGTGTCAGAGGTGCAAGTAGGGGATGGGAAACAGTTTGTTAATGATTACCACTATTTAAAGCATCTACAGAAGTGATTTTTACCAGCACAGGACCAATAGAGAGCTAATATTGTGCTTGAGGGAGGGCCCCTTGGGGCCCCTCTGGCCCAAGGGCCTTGATGCGGTCGCTACCTCTGCACCCCCTATTGCTACGCCACTGTTCACATCCTTTCCCTTGCCAACCCATCATGACCCTCACAGCCTGGTGGCCCATCTTGCAAGGGTCATTAAACAAGTGTGCGCATCGTAACCATCACACCCATAACAAGTATAGCCACAAAAAACACCTGATCTAAAGAATGGACTCCTTTATCAGAGGGACTGAAGGTCAGTAGTTGGGGCCTCCTAACACCTCCGAGCCCCTCTGCTCCCCGTAGTTATGCTGTTCTGGAAGAATCAGTTGAAGCATAAGTTCACTTGTGAGATGCCTCCACTGTTACTTTATCCCCTAAATAGTTCAAATAATGCTCCTTATATTGAAAATGAAGAAATGATTGTATAGAGTTGCCCTTTCTGGGTAGAAAAGTTGCAAATGCTTCTGATTGATCACAGTTGGGCCTCAAGGTACACATACATGGTACAATATTTATTTTTTTATTAGACAAGTTTGTTCGATTATTCCGTTAGATCAGATATAAAGATTTTTCCAACAAGTCCGATCTGATTTTTACAGAAAAAATGGGGTAATCATTCGTTTTTCTTGATTAAAAAAAAAAAAAAAAAAGATTCTTTTTACTTTCATGTCCATCATAATTTCATAGTCCAAATTTAAAAGTGAGATTATGTCATTATGTCATCATGGACCAACATTCCTCAGCAACGGTATCAGCATCTTGCCAAGAAGCATACCGGCTGTGATCAGAACAAAAGGTGGACCTACTTGTAATAAGAGGATATCTCTAATTTTTTGGCCACTCATATATATCTCATATCTGACCTACTTTACATCTTTTCAAAATGGCTACATGTCTACACATCTAGTGCTGCTTTATACAGTAAATGATTGAAAATGTTTTGAAAAAGGCATACAAATGCTTAGAAACACTGGCTTTCTTAGCCATTAAAAAATCATGTACACTGGACCAGAAAGACCAAAGATTTGTTTATGTATTTAGAACGGGTCCAGAGTACTGGGTGCAGAGGTAGGAGAGGGAGTATGTTAGATACAGATGAACAATTTTAGACCTGCTTTTTTGACTGAGGAATGTGAGGGAAGAGAAGTTGGGTTCCCAGTCCTTGTTTGTGTAATAATATTACTGTATTAAGCTAGGTATACACTATACAATTCCCAGTAAATCATGCAAGTATGTGGTGGTTGGGTGTGGAGGACTGCACCTTAAAAGAAAAAAAAACACAGACAACAGGAACCCAAATGGTGCAGTACGTCACAAGAGTACAGAAAGGGATGGGTGGTGGTTGGATGATACTCACAAGGGTGGGTTGCTGTAACGATTGGTGTCAGCAGCACCGCTATTCTGATTATTGGTGATCTGCAGTATCACCAATAATACAGATGCTATCCCTGATTATATGGTGATCTGCAGAATCACCAATAATGCAAATATAGCATGACACAATACAATCGTACGCAAGAGGGTGCAATAGAGTATCTCTATAGGGCACAGAGATACAACCTCCAGCAAGCTGGAACAGCAGACAACAATAATAATATACAGTGTAAATTCAAGTCTGTGGAAATATCCACCACACCGTAATTCCTCAGAGGTGTGGTTACCTCTGAATTGAACCCTGTGTGTGAGATCCTCTAAAGGACGGAGTGGAGGAGTCTCGGCCTCTAGCAGCAAGGGTTTGCTAGTGGCGGTCGTCTCAAAGAGGCAAGCCTCTGATAGAACCCTACAGTGGGAGGCGTTCCACTGAAGGGAGAAAGGTCAGACAAAATGAGGTTCGGCAACAGATCAGGCAGCAGCAGTACAGAAACATGAGACAAGAGAATAGTCGGAAACCAAGCCAATAGTCGATAACGGTACGGGCTGGCGAAGTACAAAATCAGGAAGCAGAGGAGTAGTCAAGACAGACACAGAATCATACACGATAAATAAAACAGTAATAATATGTGTATATATTGGCGATAAACCAATATATAACACAATATCAGAGACAAGGTTGACTAGGTCTGAGTGCTGACACAGGGTATCGCAAACACAGACGAAGTGTGACTGAAAAGCACTTCCTTATATACTGCCTGGGAGAGAAGTCTCCACCCCAGGCAGCAACCAATCAGAGCAGGCTAAAATGTCAGCTGATCTCCAGGTCAGCTGACACGCTTCCTAAGAGTATAAAGGCGTGTCTGTCGGGCACGCCCGCCCCCTAGAGGCAAGATTGCAGAGTCCTGGTGAGTAGCATGCTGGTGAGTTTGGAGCAGAGTGCTCAGACGGGTTTGCACAGCGGATGCGGACGAATTTCCGCATCCCGCGTTGGAAAGTCCACTTGCCGGATTGGATGCGACCATATTTCCGCAATCCATCCGGCGTTGCGGATTTTTCGTTACAGTTGCACTATATGTTGCTAACAGGATCTATTGGCACTTTTATTTGGCCTGAAGAAGTGGGCAGCGTTCCACAAAACGTGTTGCCTGTGCTTTATAATAAATTCCCATTCATCTCTTATATATGAATTGGTCTTCATTGTGGAAAGCCACCTCATTTTTTTCAGTTTTATTTGTTTTTAATGTATTTTATTTCCACTGGGCGCCTCTTCCCCCTTGTCTTAGATTATGTAAGTATTCCACCTTGCATTAATGCATAAAAGACAAGATTTCTGCTTACATCGTGTCTAATATTGATCACATCAACAAAGCCAGGAGCTATGTACAGCACGATTCCGTACAATGCTATGCATCCATTACTCATGTACAGATATACCTGCATCAGTCACAAAATAAAATTAACATTTCCAACAAATATTTATTCTTATTGAATTTCCACTTATCTCAGCGACTCCAGGTTATTTGTTTTTTTAAAAATCTGAATTCCAACTATTTTGAGTTTCATTCGACCCGGGCTTAGGAGTCGAGGAGTCAGAGCAGTTTTGGGTAGCTGGATTTAGATTTGTAAAAAAAATTCCCCCGACTCATAATAAATGTAAGCTGCAATTAAACAAAAAATATGATAAAAATTTTATTTCTCAGATAAAAGTCAGCATACAAAATTTGTATATACAGTAATAGCAGTGCTTAGTCCACAAAAATGTAATACTAAACAATTAAATAGCAAGTTACTTGTGCTGATGCAATAAAGCAGTCACTGTATATTTAAAATCAAATATAAAGATGTAACTGTGACTGTATATCTGATGTGTACACAGGAAACTTTTATAAATAATATAAAAATATAATATAATAAATAACATCCCTGCTGTAAGAATAAACCCGATGAGTAGTTGTTTCACTAGTAGAGATGGTCAATGAGATACAAATAATTCTGTGTTGATGCAGGTTTATGCAAATTTGTATTCAAATGTATGCAGCTTTGAAAATGGTTCAATCAAATTTCACCTTTGCATTAGCTAATTGGTCCATTTTCAACCTGCATACATGTTTATACAAAATTTGCATACTCCTGCATCTCATTGACCTTCCCTAGTCCATATTGCGACACCCAGCTGAGCTTTTATGCAAAGCGGGATTCATTTAATATGTATTTTAGTATATTATAAAATAGTAATTTTATATGAGCTGTAATTTGTTTAACCATTTCTGCCGCTGGGACGTTAGCGCCACGTCCACAGCGACAGCTGCTACAGCCGCAAGGACTTGATAGTCACGTCCCAGCAGCTTGGGTGGCTGTGTGCGCGATCGCGATGTTGCCTGCAACAGGGGGGATTGGCTGCAGGGGACAAAAGTCCCCTGAGCCGATCCGTACATGTCCACCGAGAATGAACACTGTTTTGATTCAAAAACAGTGTTCATTCTTAAATAGAGCTGCTGCGTTTCTTCTGCTTACCGCCGCCAATCGCTAGATTTATGAACAAAGTTCCTATTCATTAATCTTCCCTCTAGGCCACATGTTTTAATATGTATGTCAAGAGGGCATATTATTATTAAATTATGGGCTAAAAATTTGTGATGGATGTAAAACTGAAAAACTGCACCTTTATTTCCACATAAAATATTGTCACCATACATTATACTAGGGATATAATTCTAACGTTGCACTAACCGGAAAAAATGGGCAAATAAAATGTGTCGATTTTAATTATGGTAGCATGCATTAGTTTAAAATTATAATGGCTGAAAACTGAGAAATAATGAATTTTTTTTACATTTTTTTTTCTTATTATTCTCATTATAGTGACAAGATGGCGCCGTAAGAGGTGCCTCGGTCACATGGCTCCTCAGCTTTTCCGGCTTTTTAGCTTCTTTTTAGCTTCTTTTTAGCTCTTTCTAGCTCCTTTAGCACGTTTAGCTTTAGCTTGTTTTGCCTAGCCTAGTTTCGCTCAGTTCAGTCCGACCTAGAGTAGTACAGCCACCCATCTGCGGCACCCGCCTCCCAGCTCAGGACTCCACATCACCGCCCGCAGACTATCCGGAACCCTGCACGGCAGCATCTCTTACCTGCCTACTGGATCTCCACAGCAGCGGCACCAGGCCTGCTCGTCCTGGCCCCCCCCCCCCATCAGCCGCGGACAGCAGCGTACCGCTCCGGCGCGCCTCCCGGCCTCCACGCTCCAGCTGGCTCCATCCTCAGGTCTGCTGTCCCCCCACCAGCCGCGGACAGCAGCGCACCGCTCCGGTCCCAGTCACGCCTCCCGGTCTCCAAGCTCCAGCAGCGGCGCCATCTCCAGGACTGCTCCCCCCTCCAGCCGCGGACAGTGGCGCTTCGCTCCGGCCCAGGCCCGCCTCATTCCAGAAGTGGCTCCGTCTTCAGGCCTGCTCGCCCTACCAGCCGCGGACAGCGGCGCACCGCTCCGGCCCCAGGCCTGCCTCCCGGACCCCAAGCTCCCAGCAGCGGCACCATCACCAGGCCTGCTCCCCCAACAGCGCACCTCGATCTCCTCGGCAGGGGACAGCAGCGCTCCGCTTCGGTCCCAGGCCCGCCTCCCGGTCTCCACACTCCACACAACTACCACCTCCAGGCCTGCCACCCACACCAGCCGCGGCCAGCTTCGCTCTCCCAGCTCACACACAAGAGGGGGCCCTGGGTCACTGCCCGAGGAGGAAGATCCCCGTGTCCCTGCAGGCACGCCGGGCCTTCCACTGCCGGTATCCAGCCGAACCTGCACGTGGCTGCCTGCAAGCTGCTGCCTACCACCACCAAGGGGCTGCACTCCGCAGCCTTGCCTGCCACTCCAGTGACGAGGACATGGTGAGCCTGCCAAATTTATCAACTTATTTATCTATTACTAACTGTGCCACTGTGATGCATTCAGCGCATGATTCCTCTCTGGGCCACCCCATCTGCGCCTGTTCCCACCTGTGCTTGCGTACACTTGCGCCACCACCAGCCTACCCTGCCTGCTGCTCCCCATGCACTTTTTGACCGTACCCGGAAACAATGCCTGCTGCCCGCACTGTCCTCCCAGGCTTCACTGCCCCAGTCGCTGCCCTAGGCAGGAGCCCGGGGGAACCTCCCTCACGGGGGACAAAAACCGTACGCTTCCTATCCCGCACCGAACTCCTGGAATGGGAGCCCCGTGTTTGCTGCGAAAGGCCATTTGTAGACATCCTGCGGGAGACGGTCAGCTCCCACATTGCGCTCCTAACTAGTAGCGCCAGGGGCCCAAAGAACCGTCGCCACAGGGGGAGAAGGGCAGGGGCTCGGGTGAGGCTGAAGAGAAGAGGACTACTCTCTTCCATACCGGCCATACTCCTAGCGAACGTCTGCTCACTCCCAAACAAGGTGGATGAACTGCTCCTACTGCTCGGCCGCAAACCCTCGCTAAGCAAGAACACCCCTGTGCTCTGCTTCACGAAGACCTGGCTCAACGGAAACGTCCCGGACAACACTGTACAGATGCCAGGCTACCTCCTCTTCCGAGCAGACCGGGACCGTGACCTCTCCGGGAAAACGAGAGGAGGCGGCATATGCTTCTACATTAACTCCGACTGGTGCACCAACATCTCACTCCTCAGCAAGTTCTGCTCCCCTGACGTTGAACTCCTAGCCATCAACTGCAGGCCCAGGTACTCACCTAGGGAGTTCTCCTCCTTCATCCTAATAGGAGTCTACATCCCACCGGACTCCGACACCAGGAATGCCCTGAGAGCACTGAGCGACTATATCTCGGGGTGGGAAACTGCTTCCCCTGAGGCCCTCATCATCACCCTAGGGGACTTCAACAGTGCAAACCTGCGACAGGAACTGCCCCACTTCCAGCAGCACATCACCTGCCCCACCAGGAACCACAACACCCTGGACAAATGCTACACGGCCTCTCTCAGAAATGCCTACAAGGCCTCTCGAGGCGCTCCCCTAGGGAACTCAGACCACTGCGTGATTCACCTGATCCCCACTTACAGAAGGCAGCTGGAGACGACAAAGCCCATCACTAGAACTGTCAAAAAGTGGTCCGAGGATGCAAAATTGAGGCTGCAGGCATGCCTGGATTGCACCGACTGGCCGACCCTGGAGGCACCCACCTTGGAGGAATGGTCTGAAAACATCCTCTCCTACGTCCGCTTCTGCGAGGATGCATGCATTCCAACCAAAACCTTCAAAGTCTTCCCAAACGATAAGCCCTGGTTCAACAGCAACCTACGACGTCTCCGGAAGATCAAGGAGGAGGCTCACAAGTCGGGCACCCCAGAAGAGTACAGGGAAGCCAGGAATACCCTGAACAGAGAACTGAAAGCAGCAAAAAGGACCTACTCTAATAAGGTAGGCCTCAGCCTACAGTCCAACAACTCGCGGGAAGTCTGGAAGGGTCTCAAGGCGGCAACAAACTTCAAACCTCCCCTTCACCAAGCAGCTTCCAGCTCACAACTGGCGGAGGAACTCAACGAGTTTTATTGTAGGTTTGACCTCCAATCCAAGCAGCCTGTGGCCCCAGCATCCCAGCCAGCTCAAGACTTCATGGCATCCGCGACAGAGGACGCCCAGGGCCCCCCAGGGGCCAGTGGAATCCCCGCTCTGACCGCAGTACAGGAAGAGGATGTGCTACGACTCCTCCGCAGACTCAATCCCAGGAAAGCCTCGGGCCCGGATGGGGTGTCCTCACTCTGCTTGAGAACCTGCGCAATCCAACTAGCTCCCATCCTCACCTCCCTCTACAACAGATCCTTATCAGAAGGAAAGGTCCCCCCCTGCTTCAAAAGGTCCACAATCATCCCAGTCCCCAAAAAACCAGGGAACACGGAACTCAACAACTTCAGACCCGTAGCCCTGACCCCCATCACCATGAAAGTATTCGAGAGGCTGGTGCTGGCCCACCTGAAGCACTCCACCAGCTCCCTCCTCGAACCACTCCAGTTTGCCTACAGGGAAAACCGATCAGTTGACGATGCCATCAATGTCAGCCTGGCATACATCTCGGAACACCTCGACAGCCCAGGGGCCTATGCAAGGGTCCTTTTCCTGGACTTCAGCTCGGCTTTCAACACCATCTGTCCGGACATTCTGATCAACAACCTTGCGCATCTTGGGGCAGATTCCCTCCTCTGCAGGTGGGTGAAGGACTTCCTCTCCAACAGAACTCAACGGGTCAAGCTTGGCAGTCGCATCTTCAGCGAAAGAACCACCAACGTCTGTGCTCCGCAGGGCTGTGTGCTGTCCCCCCTCCTGTTCTCTCTGTACACGAACAACTGCACCTCGGCCTCAGACTCCGTCAAAGTTATCAAATACGCAGATGATACCACGCTTATCGGCCTCATCGACAGAAACGGAGAGGACAATTACCGAAACGAAGTTGCGAGGATCTGTAACTGGTGCAAGGCCAACAATCTTGTTCTCAATGCGGCAAAGACTGTGGAACTTATCGTGGACTTCCGGAAACTCCCTCCGGCCCCCCTACCTGTGTACATCGATGGGTCCGAGGTCTCCAGAGTCCAAAGCGTTCGGTTCCTAGGCTCAACCCTAACAAGTGACCTCAAATGGGAGCAGAACACCTCCAGAACCCAGAAGAAAGCTCAACAGCGGCTTTTCTTCCTACGCCAACTGAAAAAATTCGGAATGTCACGGGATCTTCTCACCAGCTTTTACTCCGCGACCATCAAATCCATCCTCTGCTGCTCCATCATCGTCTGGTACGCAGGAGCAACCGCCAAAGACAAGTATAAACTCCACAGAGTGATAAAGTCAGCAGAAAAGATAATTGGCGCCCAACTGCCCTCACTAGATCTCCTCTACTCCATGAGAATGAAGACAAGAGCCTCCAAAATCTTACTCGACCCCTCCCACCCGGGCAGACGATACTTTGAGACCCTTCCACTGGGACGTCGTCTCAGATCCATCCCCGGCAAGACCACTAGGTGCATGAACACCTTCTTCCCCCAAGCAGTTCTCTTGTTGAACTCACTGAACTCAAAACACCTCCCCCCGGCCTACATTACGGGGACACTTTAGCCCCAGGCATTCCCTCCTCCCAGCTGTAACCTCGGACTGAAACATGGACCCCCACAGCAGCAATCCCTGTCCCCCCCCCCCAGGACTCTAATTGAAACTAAGATGCTTTAAATGTATGTATGTCCTGCTTGCCTCCGCTATGTTTGCAAACATGTGCTGTTATATGTTCCGGTTTTACTCTTGCCATGTGAACCACAAGCAATTCCGGGTACACCTCTGGTGTGCTTGGCCGTAATAAAGATGATTCTGATTCTGATGATTCTGATTATAATACATTTAGAATAAAATAATTCTTAGCATAATCTATCACCCAAAGAAAGTCTTGGTAGTGGAAAAACAAGGTATAGATCATTTAGTTGTGATAAATAGTGATACAGTTATTGGGGAATGAAAGGTGGAGTACTGAAATGTGAAAATTCCTCTTGTCCATAATGCCTAGTACACACTAGCAATTTTGATAGGCCAATCATTGGTCAATTTTACCACCTCCATGTAGTATGGCCATTTACCTATATAATCTGCATAGAATTGAAAATCTGTTTGGCCCTCATACTACATGGAGGTGGTAAAATTGACCAATCATTGGCCAATCAAAATTGCTAGTGTGTACTAGCCTTAAGGTGAAAAATACCCGCGGGCTGAAATGGTTAAATAAGCCCAATTAAGTGTTATCATGTGTAGCTATTGTCAACTCCTGTACCAATTCTACATGATTTTTAAACTCTCTTTGCTCATGATATCAATTTATTTAACATGTCATTACATTTTGGGCTGATGATTTCAAATTAAGTTCCACAGTAGTACTATACTCTACATATGCACTCCCTGCAGAGCTGTTGTGAATCCACTGAGAATGTTGTGCACACTGATCGCAGAGCTGTTGTCTATCACCCCTAAACCCGGTTCAGATTGTGTATGGAGAATGTGTAATACAGGAAAAATCGCCTCATTATTGGTATTTTTTTATTTATATATCGCCAACATCTTCTATAGTGCTGTACATAGTACAAAACAAATATTGGGGAACATATATACATGAGAAGTTAAAGACACTGTACAGTCATGACATCCAGTAATGCAAGTACAAATACATACATGTGTGGATTGGGATATTACTAAAATTGGTACAAATACACATGGTAAATTACAGCAAAGTAAGAAACAATAGGAGGAGGTCCCTGCCCTTGCGAGCTTACAGTCTAGAGGGTCGTGGGGTAGAAACAATAGGGAAGTAAACACAAGGGATGGGACAGTGATCTTCCAATGCTACATATAGAACATTATCTGTCTGAATAGGTGTGTTTTTTCCTTCTTCTCCTTAACCTGCAGAGTACCTGCACATCACTCTTAAGGTGCCCATTAATGGTACAATTTTTTCACCAAATTCAATCTTTTGATGCGATTATTTTGATCGAATTGTATAGAAAAATCACCGTTTATGAAGGCAATCGATAAGGAACGATTCTTTGGTCAATTGCTAAATAGGATAAAATTGATCTGAAAGTTGGATTTTCTGACTGAATTTGAAGAGAATCCTTCAGTAAATGTGCACAATTGATAATTGCCTTCAAATTGCATTGAAACATCACATATTTAGTGAAAAATTGTACAACTAATGGGCACCTTAAAGAGACTCTGTAATAGTAAAAAGTTCCCCTGGGGGTACTCGTCTCGGTAGGGGTAAGCCTCTGGATCCTATGGAGGCTTCCCCCATCCTCGTCCGTCCCACGGTGCTCTCGCTGCAGCCCACTGAATGCACAGCCGGCAATTTGTCAGGCTGTGCAATATTTACCTTTCCCTGTTCCAGCTGTTTCCCTGTTCCAGCTGTTGCTGCTCTCCGCACATAAATAGGCGGAAATAGCCAATCTCTGTCGGGTCCGCTCTAATGCGCAGGCATAGGAGACTTGTGCCTGTGCAGTAGAGTGGAACTGACTGGGAAGCGCTATTTCCGAGCTGAGAGATGCTACTGCGCCTATGCTGGAGTCGGGAAGGTAAATATTTACATGCCCACTGTTCAGTGGACTGCAGTGGGACACAGGAGGACAGGGGAAGACTTCCCACTCGTGAGGTGAGTACCCCAGGGGAATTTTTTCATTAAAGATCCTCTTTAAAGAGAACCCGAGGTGCGTTTTAAGAATGCTATTAAGACACAGAAGCTGGTTCTGCATATAATCACCAGCCTCTGTGTCTGTACTGTGCCCCCGCCCCCAGCGCTCTGCTGTCCCCCATAAGAAAACCCGCCATGCTAGCGACATGCACCTTGTCGCTAGATGGCTGTTTACCTTTGTGATGTCTGTCACCGCCACTCCCCGACTCCTCTATAGCGCCGCTCACTACCTGCGTCCCTTTCCTCCAATCAGCTTACGGAGACAGGGAGGGAAGGGACGCAGGCGGGAATTGGTGATATGCAGGAGGCGGGGGAGTGGCAGTGACAGGCAGCACAAAGGTAAACAGCCAGCTAGCGACAAGCTGCATGTCGCTAGCACAGCTTTTTTTTTCTGGGGTACAGTGCAGGGGGGACCTGGGGGGGGGGGGGGGCACAGTACAGACACAGAGGCTTGTGATAGTAGAACCAGCCTCTGTGTCCTAATGGCATTCTTCAAACCCACCTCGGGTTCTCTTTAAAATGTACCCATAGTCAGATTGGCTAGAGTCCAATCAATGTTCTATGTTCTTGTCTGTACCCTCTACATGTACTCTTACCAATACCACAATAAAATATTTTGAAAACAAATAAAGTAAGTGTCACATGAAACTGCAGCTTTAGTTTTGTATGCTGGTGTGCAGTGACATATCATAAATTCCCCATACCTGTTGGTCTGTGGGTAGCATAGAGGGCATGTCCAGATAAATTTGATTTCTTGTCCTTTATTTTTTTTACCTAATAGCACATTTTACCATATATAAATGATAAACTATTATAAATTGTGTGAAGAACAGCCAGACAAATTACAGTTTAGATTTTTTGGTTTTGTCATTTCATTAAATAGTTTGTGAATTACAAAAAACATATAGGCCCATATGAAATTCATTTTTTCTATTGAGTTTTCTCCTAGGAGATAATTTTTCAACTTCTATTTAAAACTATTTTTCAGCACTTTACAACTGAAAAAGTACCAAAAAGTACCAAAAAGTAGGTGAAAAAGTACTATCAAAATTATTTTGAGTATTTTCTTGCTTTCTGTTGGTTTAAAAGGCATTTTAATGACAATTCTGAAAATATCACTAAGGAGAAAACTAAGGAGAAAAAGATAATTGCATATGGGCCATAAGCTCCTATGAAATTAGCTTTTTTCTCCTGAGTTATCTCCTAGGAGATAATTTTCATTTTCTTTTTAAAATAACTTTCGCGCATTCTACAATTGAAAAAGTATCTAAATGTTTGTGAAAAAGTACTATCAAAATTATTTTGAGTATCTTCTTGCTTGCTGGTGGCTTAAAATACATTTTATGACAAGGGCACTTATGCAATTAAATTTTTCTCCTGAGTTTTCTCCTATATTATAATTTTAAACTTGTTAATAAAATGCCTTTTAAAACCCCAGCAAGCAAAAAAAAAAAATAACCTCAAAAAATGTCGATAGTACTTTTTTATCTACTTTTTGGTACTTTTTCCATTGTAACATGCTGAAAAGTTATTCTAAATTGAAGATGAAAAATTACCTCCTAGGAGTAAACTCAGGAGAAAAAAAGTTAATTGCATATGGTCCAAGGGCTCATATGCAATTACATTTTTTACCTGAGTTATCTCCTAGGAGATAATTTTCATCTTCTCTTTAAACTAATTTTTCAGCATTTTACAACAAAAAGGTATCCAAAAGTTGGTGAAAAAAGTGCTATCAAATTAATTTTGAGTGTTTTCTTGTTTGCTGGTGGTTTAAAATGTATTTTATGACAAGTTCTGAAAATATCACCAAGGAGAAAACTCAGGTGAAAAATGTAATTGCATATGGTCCAAGGTGTGAAAATATAACCAAGGTACAAAGTGAAGAGAAAAGGTGAATTGCATATGGGCCATATTCAATTAATCTCTACATTTTCTCCCAGGTGATATTTTCACACCTGGGGCCACATGCAATTGACTTTTTCTCCGGAGTTTTCTCCTAGGTGATATTTTCATACCTTGTCAATAAAATGCCTTTTAAACCACCAGCATGTGAGAAAATACACAAAATGATTTTGAAAGTACTTTTTCAACTACTCTTGGTTCCTTTTTAATTGAAAAATGCTGAAAAATTATTTTAAAGTGCTAATGAAAAATTATCACCTTGGAGAAAACTCAGTAGAAAAAGTCATTTGCATATGGCCCCTTATGAAAAAAAAAATTATTTTAAGCCACCAGCAATCAATAAAATACTCTGAATAATTTGACAATAATTTTTCACATACTTTTTGGTATTTTTTTTTCAATTGCAGAGTCATAAAAAAGTTATTTTAGATAGAAGATGAGAAATGATTTCTTAGGTAACAGGAGATAAAGTGAATTGAATAAGGGTCATAAAGGGCAAAGTTAAGCATAATCCTTTTCCCTATACATAATACCAGTATTTACAATAACATTCTACAAACATAACAGTGTGTTTTACTCAGCCATACATGCACACACATGTCCATATGTGGAAACACATGTACGTTATTGAAAAGTTGTTGCAGTGACTTCAGATATGACAGCATTCGATTTTATACACAGGATCTTCTTTAGAACATTTAACAATTTTCTGTTCCCTGTGATCAGAATTGAAGCATTTACTACTGGGAATATGGACATAATTATTAAACACAGTATCATTGTTATATCATCCAGATAAATGACAGGATTGTTTACTAAAGTAAATGCCCCGTACAAAATTAAATGTATTATAAGGAGGCCAGTTACTGTTTTAGCAGCTGATAAGTGAGTCCTGATTCGAGAGTGGCCAGAGCCTTCAGCGCTCTGTTTCATTTTCAGCATATGCTTACACAGAGAGTAGAGGATTGTCCCAATGGTGAAGAAGATTATCCCAAAAGCCACAGAAGCAACAAAAAGATCCATTTGAAATACACAATTACATCTGCTCAAATAAGGATAATAGGTTACTGATGTTAGGTTCTCTGTGGCATTAAGGATGGAGATATCGATTCCAAGGTACAGGTCCCAGTAGGCTGGCATTCCAGTTGCCCAAGATATGACACAAGAGAAGACCAGCAGCCAAGGTACAATGACAGGGAGCTTCGCTTTGAGCTTATAGAAGAAAGCACCTTTGAGAGTCACAATCTTCACACAATAGTAGAAACAAAGGCAGGTGGAGAACCAAAGACTGCACAGCGAAAATGCAGTTATCAATGCTGTTGTTAAATAGTTTATCCATTCTTGACTGTAGAGTTCTGGCAGTAAGTAATACGTGATCTCTACAAGGTCATTTGTAATCTGAAGGCAAATGTTGGAAATGCTGATGCTATTGATGATAAGATTACATGGATTATGTTCACGGGTCTCCAGCCACTCCAGAAAGTGAACTACGAGGATGAAGGTATTTATAGTTACACCTATAACAAAAAGTACGCCATGCACAGCAATGTCAGAAATAGTTTGGGTATCCATGCTGAAGAAGACTGGGATTCTTAGGAACTTTTTGTTGAGTTTTTTTGATTTCTAAAGACAGGATTTCTTATTTTACTCAAAACAGTTAATCCAAATTCTCTTTTCTGTGAGTCTTCCTGGGATAAGTTTTTACACTAAGCTAACCCTCAGCTCTGTAATAAGCCTGAGTGACCACATGTTAGAATCTGTATTTGCAAGTCTGTACAGTGCATGTTAAAGTATTTTTCCTATTTCACCTTAACAAATTAAGTGGTTTGCCATTATCCTGTATTTTTGTTTAGCACTGCATGTAGGTAGAAAAAACAAAGTCTTGTAAAAGTAATACCTTTTAATGGCTAACTGATAAAGTTAAATAATGCAAGCTTTCTGGGATCTAGTCCCCTTCTTCAGGCATATTTCCAGATGTTAGCTGTAGTAAAACACTGATGAAGGTAGTTGGCAAATACGAATATGGCAGTTGTGCTGGTTGCTGTTTAGCAGTTAGATGTCAGGTGATCAGCAGGCTGGAGCCAGTGAGCTCATGCAAGCAAACATGAAATCTAGCAGGTTTCTGAAGATCATGAAGCCAAGTCAATCATGTTACATAAGGAGTCATGAATCCTGTTCCACAATTTAATCCTTCTGTTAATATCTTGAACATTTTCATAAATTTGTACTCAGAAATCTTTCTTGCTTGTTCATTTTTGAAGTTACCCTAAAGAATAAGTACTTTGAGATCTTGCATGCTGTGTCCTGGTTCACAGAAGTGTTGGCCCACTGGTGTGTCTATTTTACCCTCATGATGGTTCATTCTTGTGCGCAGTTTTTGCCCTGTTTCTCCTATATAGATTCCTCTTGAGGGGCATTTCATGCAGTGTATCATGTATACAACATTGAATGACTCACAGGAAAATTGGTCTGATCTTTGATGAGTTTGGTATTTGTATTTGGCTAGTGCACAAGATATAAGGGCAGGTCTCACACCTTGCGTTATTGCAGTGTAATGTGCCTGGAGTTTCTGGTGTAGATAATGCACTTCTGATAATCATTATTCAAAAAATGTGGCAGTGGCAGAAAATATTTTTCTTTCAGGCAGGGCGTACACTCCCAGACAGTCACCAGAAACAACTATTAATTGTGATAATCGTATCAAAATTTATTGATCCAAAACATATTCCTATGTATAGTGAAATAATAAAAAACACATGGGATGGCCACCCCGTCACGCTACATCCACCTCACTCACCACTCATCTCAGCATGCACACGCCGGCATCTAAAGCTAGATAGAATAAGCATTGATGCACTCCAGCAGTGTTAGCAGAAGCTTGGATATAACTGTTGCAATTGCCATGCAGCAAGCAGGTCACCATTAAGAGAGCAATATGGCACAGAGCATAGCACAGAGGCAGGGAAAACAGTCCAGCGATCCACGTCTCAACATTGATTCCACTGGTAAATACTGTTAACTGTTGTGTTAGACAGCCTGGATATCACACGCACACTACTGCCTTCGAACCAGCTTGAAAATCTCACCCAAATGCTACCAACAGTGACTGCATGGATTCCTCATCTCCATCACATTGTCCCTCAGAGGGTATATTCAACATAGAACAGTTCATCTCACCATGCTTCTGGGTAAAGGGTGAAGTGCTGGTCCTGGCTGGTCCTGGCGTCAGGCTGTCCCACAAATTCCACAGTGTATGTCCTGCGTGAGTCTCCTGTAAGTGCTGGGGCTTCCCCAAAGATCTCCTTCCCCTGCTTTCTGTGTGAAGTGGCAGGCGGTGCCGCTGGAGGAGACTGATGGCAAAAGTCTCAGAGTGATGCCTGGGTGGAGAGCGGGGCGGCGTGGCGTCCCATGCAGGCGGGTAGTTTCCCCGACGTTTTGCCGGCTTCCGGCTTTCTCAGGGGGCGTGGCTACCTTCGCCTAAAACTTCCTCTAATATCTGCCCTTGCGGCCAATCACACGCACGTACGCTTCCGCCCATTCATGTCATCAATGCGTACGTACGTGCGCATGGGCACTGGGAGGCGAATACACGGCAGCGTGGACCATTGCAAGGTAAGGGGAGGAAAGGAAGCAGAAGGGGACGGAAAGGGGGGAGGAGTGCCCGGCGGACTCCGCTCAACAAGGAGATAAACCAAAAACTAGATAATAAAGGCCACAAAGAGGTGCACAGCGCGTCACTATGCAAGTGCCTCCACATGTAGCCAATACAGCATTACTTACTGTACACCGGGCTCCACCCCCAAGACCGCCCCAATCGCACCCACCACCCATAGCCCACCGCACCGTATTAAGAATTACCCAGTTACCCATACGCACGGACACATAAAGCACATATATAACAGTACAGCTAACTGGTGTTATCAAAGATTGTGACAATAAACACGTCCAAAATGAAAGCTTACTCAAAGTGTCGACGCGGAGAAAGGATATCCGTGAAGACACCATAAGGGTACATAACCCGTTCAACCCTCAATAATTTATATAAGGCAACTATGATCGAGGACTGCCACGAACGCACCCAACGGCGCATGCCAGAGCAATACCCCCAGATCCTAGGGCCCCAGAGTGCCCAAACAGGAACCGCTACATGGGCAGGAAATGGGCAAAGCTTGTCTGCTCATTGAGGCCAGGTGCCTCACAAGCCTGTAAGTTATATATCCAGCGTGATTCGCAGCGTAGGAGAAGTCTATCCAGATTGCCACCTCTTATTGTGGGGTGGATGCGATCCAGCACCATGAATCTAACACTGTTGGTGCGGCTATTGTGTTCAAGGGCAACGTGCCTCGCGACAGGAGAGCCCAACTCCCCCTTCTCAATATTTTTTATATGCTCAGATATACGTTCCCTTAGTGGGCGTTTTGTTTTGCCCACATAATATGCTCCACAGTGGCATAACAATATATACACCACTAGGATTGTCTTACAATTTCCGAAATGGGACAGTGTCACTCTCCTGCCGCAGGGCAAGGAAAAAGCCCTCCCTACCTGAATAAATTGACAGAAATCGCATCCCCCACATGTATACGTGCCCACTGTTAAACAATGTCTCTTAGGGCTAACACCAGTGAAGTGGTTCCGTACAAGTCCATCACGCAGAGATCTTGCTCTGCGGAAAGTGAGGTCAGGTTTAGATGACACCATAGGGCCCACGACCGGATCGTTCTGTAGCAAATACCAGTGTCTATTTAAGATGCCCCTGAGTGCAGGATGCTGCGCACAATATCTGGTCAAAAAACGCAACGGACCCGCATTCCTCACAGCTCCCCGTTTACGCGGTTGCAACAAATCCACTCTCCTACTTCGCCATGCTCTATTGAAGGCTTTGCGTAGACATCTATCACTATACCCTCTCTCTCTAAATCTGCCACGTAAATCGTTGGCCTCGTGTAAAAATGAGACGTCGTCAGAGCAATTCCGACGGGCCCTCAAATACTGGCCCGTCGGTATGCCTCTGATCGTATGCCGGGGGTGAAAACTATCTGCGCATAATAGCGCATTAGTTGCTGTCTCTTTACGATGCAATGTCGTGGCAAGATTGCCCTCAGGCATGATAGAGATACGGATATCCAAAAACGAGATAGAGACAGATTGTACTTCCACCGTGAATTTCAAATTTAAATTGTTCCGATTCAATAGTGACACAAAATCCGTCACCTGTGTCGCGGTGCCCGTCCACAGTATCAAAATATCATCTATGTACCTGTGCCAGGACAAAACGCGGCACAGGTACATAGAGAGTCCCTCGTCAGAAAAAACCGCTCGCTCCCAGTCCCCCAGGTACAGGTTTGCGTACGACGGGGCACATGTTGTCCCCATCGCCGCCCCCTGCACCTGGAGGTACCGGTCCCCATCAAAGGTGAAAATGTTGTTCGTCAACAAGAAATGCAACAAGTCCAGAACGAAACCATTATGCGCAGCATCCTGCACCCCCAACTCCCGCAGGAAATTCGCCACCGCACGTACCCCCAGGTCATGGGGGATGCACGAATAGAGGGACTCGACGTCAAGGGATACAAGGAGAGTGCCAGGCGGGACCACCACATCCTCCAGAACCCTCAAAAGGTGTGTTGTATCCTTAATAAAGGAGGGTAATCCTTGAACATGGGATTGCAGATGCTTATCCACATAGATGCTAATTTTCTCTGTCAGAGCGCCTCTGCCCGAAACTATCGGGCGTCCAGGCGGTCTCTGAAGACGTTTGTGCACTTTCGGCAACGCATAGAATGTTGGGAGGATGGGATCAGCAACCCTCAAGAAGGAGGACACCTCCTCATCAATGATGCCCTTCAATCGTGCACCCTCAATTAGAGAAAAGAGTTCACCCTGGCACCTCTCGACTCTCGACGCCGAGACCCTCGTGTAACAGCCCCGCTGACCGAGGAGGTCCATGCACATGGTCTTATAATCACCCGCTGTCATTACTACTACGTTCCCCCCCTTGTCGGAGGGTTTAATAATCCAATCTGTCCTTGTAGTCAAAAGGTCATATGCCTCGCAGTCACTACCTGTTAACTCGGAACCCCCTTCATTCGGTGTGCCGAGTCTTGCAATATCCCCCTCAACCGCACGTATAAAACACCTAATGCCCACGTTAGCAGACAGAGGTGGAAAACGTGTAGATCTACTCCTAAACTGTTGGTTGATTGTCGTGTATCGGGGTGCATGTATGTTGTCCACAGCAGCAGCCCCATCCATCATCAAAGAACCGTCAGCCCCTGTCTGGCCGATCTCGTACAAAAAGTTGAGGTCTTCCAGGGCCTCATTGTCCCCTTGAGTTAAACTCACTTCTGGGGGCCCTATTGGAATGATAGTACAATCCTTCCTC
Organism: Hyperolius riggenbachi; assembly: GCF_040937935.1. Taxonomy (NCBI): domain Eukaryota; kingdom Metazoa; phylum Chordata; class Amphibia; order Anura; family Hyperoliidae; genus Hyperolius; species Hyperolius riggenbachi. Next base: position 80,089,845 of record NC_090655.1, read on the forward strand.
TTTACAACTGACTGAAGAAAAAGTTTTCTACAGAAAAGGTGCAGGTCAACTATAAAATCAAATTTATCCAGCTGCTGAAGTGGACAGAACCCCAAACCCCTGCTCAGTAGACATTCCACTGATTCGGGTAGAGTTTCTCCTGTAAGGTTAATAACCTGAAGTTTATTAGGTGTATCTCTAGGGGGATCAGATGATCCACCCACAGCTGCACCAATCCTACACCCGTCCGTTATAAAAAAGGAGCTGAGGATGATGATGAATGGGGCTGGGACTGCGAACCCGCACCTGCAACCCCCACTCCGTCCCCACATTTTGACTGTTGTTTCCCTCCTGTCTTTTTAACTTTGTCTTGAAGGCGAGTTGGATACCTACTTTTTTTAGGTTCTGAGTTATGGCTTGACTCAGACGCGGCTGAGCTGACACTCACCACCGATGAGTCAGATTCTTCCGCCCCGATATCAATCAGTTTCGGTTTCGGTTTTGATGGTTGGCCACGAGGCCTAGGGGGGACAGGTCTACTGTCCCACCTATAAGCCTGCCCCGTTTTGTACGCCAAACGATCGTTAAAAAGTTTTTTATCCCGCACAAAAACAATATCTTTGTTGTATTTTTTTATATGTTGTTCTAGTTGTTCATTACGTTTTTTATACAATTCATCATCGGAATGTGTCTTCAGCTCAGCCGCTAGTCTATTGATCTCCTCATCAAGACTCACCAGATCTGCTTCATCCAGGTCAGTCATCAATGATAAACATACATGGGCGCAGTTCTCAAAATTCGCCTCCCACTTTCTTTTGAACTCCGCACTTAGATTCTTTCTGTGGGGAAAGATCTGAATTCTGAGCCAGAGGGGACTAAAGTGGTCCCCTATGTACTCTTTGTTATATTTAATATTCCACCATAATCTCGACTTTCTTTCATAAAGGCGTTCCAATTTCCTGAACCCAGTGTTGATTACCTGCTGAGCATCCCTAACACCCGCCGACTGGGCGCAATCACTCTCTACCTGCGTCACCAGGTCGTCCCACTGTAGCATCCTCGATCAATAAGTCACAATACCAACGAGGTCACTGCGTACCCCGAGTCTCCTGAAGGAGGCTCCCTTAACCCCCTCCTTAACTGGGTCTACACTAGCCAGGGGAAACACAGTGACGCTCGATATAAACCAGATAATCTATTAATTTCCTGGGAGTGCCGCTCCACCAACAATATACTATTCAAAAAATGTGGCAGTGGCAGAAAATATTTTTCTTTCAGGCAGGGCGTACACTCCCAGACAGTCACCAGAAACAACTATTAATTGTGATAATCGTATCAAAATTTATTGATCCAAAACATATTCCTATGTATAGTGAAATAATAAAAAACACATGGGATGGCCACCCCGTCACGCTACATCCACCTCACTCACCACTCATCTCAGCATGCACACGCCGGCATCTAAAGCTAGATAGAATAAGCATTGATGCACTCCAGCAGTGTTAGCAGAAGCTTGGATATAACTGTTGCAATTGCCATGCAGCAAGCAGGTCACCATTAAGAGAGCAATATGGCACAGAGCATAGCACAGAGGCAGGGAAAACAGCCCAGCGATCCACGTCTCAACATTGATTCCACTGGTAAATACTGTTAACTGTTGTGTTAGACAGCCTGGATATCACACGCACACTACTGCCTTCGAACCAGCTTGAAAATCTCACCCAAATGCTACCAACAGTGACTGCATGGATTCCTCATCTCCATCACATTGTCCCTCAGAGGGTATATTCAACATAGAACAGTTCATCTCACCATGCTTCTGGGTAAAGGGTGAAGTGCTGGTCCTGGCTGGTCCTGGCGTCAGGCTGTCCCACAAATTCCACAGTGTATGTCCTGCGTGAGTCTCCTGTAAGTGCTGGGGCTTCCCCAAAGATCTCCTTCCCCTGCTCCCTGTGTGAAGTGGCAGGTGGTGCCGCTGGAGGAGACTGATGGCAAAAGTCTCAGAGTGATGCCTGGGTGGAGAGCGGGGCGGCGTGGCGTCCCATGCAGGCGGGTAGTTTCCCCGACGTTTCGCCGGCTTCCGGCTTTCTCAGGGGGCGTGGCTACCTTCGCCTACAACTTCCTCTAATATCTGCCCTTGCGGCCAATCACACGCACGTACGCTTCCGCCCATTCATGTCATCAATGCGTACGTACGTGCGCATTTGTATCAAATTGGGAGGTTGTCTGAAAGCAAGCAGTGGTAAATCAGGAAAAACTTCTTTCAGGTGTTTGTCTTTGTGAAGTATCGGTTGCAGGGCGTTCGATATCTTCCTCAGTGTCTGTTTAGCACTGCATAATTCCCTTGACAGGATATGTGTGTGAAGTGAGGCGACAAACAACAGATTTGTTAACATAAGCATATTAGATTTACAGCAAGTACTACAAACTTATCACTCTCTTCAGAGTACCCAAGCTAAAATTTAGAGATGACTTCAAGGCGGTCTTAAAGTGAAACTAAACTCAGACTTTCCTCTGTTCTCTGAAAGATTAGGCTTAACATAGTAACCTTCGTGGAAAAATCCCCTCTTCATTACAATTTATGGGGATCCTAAAAAATAAATGTAATATCCGAGGCAGCTGCGGCGAACAGCACCGCAGCTGCCTCCATGCGGCCATCCGTCCGTTCAGCGTGCAGGACGCCGAGGACGGAACGTTCTCCCGTGCAGGGGGCTGCCATAGCGCGCGCATAGACGGGAGCTTTATGCAGGGAGAAAGACCGTCAGCTGACCTGCCGGTCGGCTGACGTCAGGGGGGACTCACGGCGCCCAGGATTGGCTGATGAGAGGGGGGCGTGCCAGTGAGGTCTCCTCTGCTTCATAAGCCTCCGGGCTGCATTGCTACCTTGTCTGTTGTCGTGAATACTTGCGTGTGAGCGCGCAGACCTTAGGTAGTTCCCTGGAGTTGACAGGGGCAAACGCAGGATTTTTAAGGGGGGGGGGGTTCCTGAAAGGTCCAGAAGCACGTATGTCCCGAGTGCTTCCGAATACAGGTGGCTCCATACTGCCCATGCACAAAAGTGTGCTGGCGTATTACGGAGCTGCCTATCTTTGGAAGTACTCAAGGACACAAGTGTTTCTGAGGGCTTCTGGTAGCAGCAAATGTGAACGGGGTACAGCGCTGGAACAACTCTCCAAGAGAGGAACAGGAGATAGACTTAGTTTGGACAATTCAGTGGAATATGCTACATAGTTTCACATAGCGCAAGCGATACCCATATGATGCAGGGATATATGCATCTGCGGAAGATGTCGGCGCTACATAAATACTAAATAATAATATTTTGCCTCACCAGGATTGCACTTTTATTTAGCTTTCCTGTAAGACAAGAACACACAGCCAGCTCTAGGGGAAGAGGGAAACAAAGGTGAATGAGGGAGGGCTGGTGCACACCAAGAAGGCTTCTGAGCGTTTTTCAAATCAACAGTGATTTGAAAAGCGCTTGGCTAATGTTACCCTATGTGGGTGTTCCCACAGCAGCGTTGTGATTTTTTCAAAATCGCAGGTATACTGCATGTAGCATGTTTTTGAGCAATTCATTCAAAAATCGCTCTGAAAATCACTTCACAAAATCACACTCACAAATCGCTAGCGATTGCTATTGTCATTTTGGCGTTGCACTAGCCCAGAGAGAGGAGTGGAGAAATTGAGAATAGCCTGAGATGGAGCAGAGAACTTATCTGTATTGAAGTCCCACATCACACAGGCTACTTGCCTGTAATCGGACTCCTGTCCCTGTCAGTCTCTCACACAAGTCAGAAAGAAGCCCTCCTGGAGTCTAGGGACTGTCAAAAACTTTTCAGCTTGTTATCCACACCTTATCCACACATGCAGTCATTATAACAATGGGGAGAGACCAGACAGATGTTTGCCCACAGACCCTGAGTCCAGGCAAGCTCTGCATCATGCTGTGCATATTTACCAGCTTGCCTGCACTCTAATTTAATCATGTCTGACACTTCTGTGCTGTGGAGAGTCCAGGACTCCATAATCATCACTGCAGGCTGCATCTTCTTGTGAGGGTTGTGAGGGAAGCTCGGGTGCCTCTCTCATTCTATTAGCTGGAGGGAGGCACCAGAAGTAAGAAGGGAGGGAGAATGAGGCTGTTTATATTATGCGGGCTTCCCTGGCTGAATACACAGCTCAGTGCAGGGGGGAGGTTCCAGACACCCGGAATAGCCCCCTGAGTTCGCCAGTGGTTGATGCTACGAATTTCACACCAAGCTTAGGAATTTTGCAGTCTTGTTATTGTTATTTTGTTAGACTAGTTCCGGGGTGTTGTTGCCAAGGATTTCACACCCAGGCTAGGATACTATTATTGTATTGATCTCCTGTGTACGACTCTGGCTAGCACTCTGACTTTGAATCTGTTTTCTGATCCTGTACTTCTGCCCATCTGTCTACCTGTTGCTGAACCTCTGCCTGATTACCGATTACTCTCTTGCCTCACGATTCTATACCGATACGTACCTTCCTGTTGCTGAACCTCTGCCTGATTACTGATTACTCTCTTGTCTCACGATTTTGTATTTACTTACCTCTCTGTTGCCGAACCTTGCCTGCCTGACCATTCTACTCACCAGTGGGCCCTCGCCACTGGTGAGGTACTAGCTACACCAGCCCCTCTGGTGGAACCGTTCTGTTAAAGCTGTAGTACAGCCCCAATTACCTGCGCTTATAGGGTATCTGTCATTGTAGTATTATTGTATCTCCTAGGCTACTGTTCAGTCTGGGTCACCCGTCCCACGGGTGTTCTCGTGCCTGCAGTACTGTCTGAATAACCCACTCCCCGGGAGATTCAGCCTCTTCGTTATTGTACTATCCAGCCTGCTGGAACTTGTACGCTAGTGCACGTTTAGTGTACTGATAGTACCTCACAAGCCCCTCTGGTGAGGTCTGGTCAAACTATTAAAGTTACTGTTGCACCCAAACACTTACATTTTGTTAGGTGTCCAGGGGTTAGTCTTACTTGTATTATTTCTGCAGATTATTTCTGATTCTGCAGATCATTAATAATCAGGGATACGTCTGTATTGTTGGTGATACTGCAGATCACCAATAATCAGATACTCCCTGTGTGCTGACACCAACCGTTACAATAAAACCCTGAAATTTTGACTTAGATTTACATTTGAAGGGAGCAAGGGTTAAGGGTTAAGCCTCAGTAGGGTTAAGCCTCAGTATTTACTTTGCCAAGTGCTGCCTTGGGAAGTGCAGTCTATTCACCCAGACAATTTGGTCCAAATTGAACTTAGAAAGATCGTCTCTGATGATGACATATATGTGCGGGGGAAATCTGATGCAGGTACTAATCGATTACCATTTGTTTGCCAATACCATGTCTTTTCTAATAAGATTATGTCCTACATGAGGAAACACTGGCACTTACTTGGTGGAGCCTACCCGGAGATTCCGGAGTTTCGCCAACCACCTATTGCTGCCTATAGACGCAATGAGACTTTGGGCAGCAGATTGTTGCGAGCTGATTGTCCACCTACACCTAGACAAACTAGTACTTTTCTTGGTACCAAACGCTTGGGATCATATCCATGTCTTTCCTGCAGTGAATGCATCCATATGAAAAAGGGTAATGCATTTGGTGACGGGTTTGAAATCAGACACTTCCTCACCTGCCAGAGCACCTATGTGATTTACCTATTATCTTGCCCATGTGGGCTTGGATATATTGGTGAAACCACGCAGAAAGTGCGTGATCGTATATCACAACATAGGAGCTCTGTCAGGGGAGGGACATCTGATCTACCTGTGGCACGACATTGTAGAGAGGTCGGTCATCGTGACACCGATCTGAAATTTATGGTCATTGACCATGTATCCAAATTGAGACGGGGAGGAGACAGGATTCTTCTTCTCAAAAAAAGAGAGGTCATGTGGATCCATAAAATAGGAACTTTGTACCCGCAGGGACTGAATAGGGACTTCGACTTACATTTATTTTTATAATTTTTTTATAGGTTAACAGAATGGTATTCCATACACCGGATTGGTTGAAACAGACAGAATGATGTGGATTATAGAGATTTATAGAGGGAGATAAGTGTGCTGTTTAACACTTCCTGGTTATTTGTTTATTTTCATGATCACATGATGGTGTTGTCACATCCTGCTTCCTGTCTGGGCGGGTATATATTCAATTGTTTTTCATTGTTACATTGGCATTGATGAAGGTTGGGGACGACCGAAACTGTCTGCTGTTGGTACTTGTATAGCTTGATTGCTCAAATAAAGAAGAGCTGTGTGCTGCAATTCCACTCGTTTTTTATACACATATATATATATATATATATGTATATATATATATATACACACAGTATATCTATCTATCTATCTATCTATCTATCTATCTATCTATCTATCTATCTATCTATCTATCTATCTATCTATCTATCTATATCTATCTATATCTATCTATCTATCTATCTATCTATATCTATCTATATCTATATATCTATATATCTATATATATTTATATATATCTATCTATATATATATATAAAAAAAAGTCCAGAGGGGGTCAGCAGCTATCACAAGCAGAAGGTAAAGGGTGCACGCAACTGGGGGTGCCCAAACCCCTAAGATTTATACAAAAAAAGCACGTGGAGTTGCAGCACACAGCTCTTTTATTTAGAGCAAATAATTCATAAACAGCAGACAGTTTCGGTCGTCCCCGACCTTTTTCAATGCTGAGTAACAAATGAATACAGAGTCATATATATACCCGCCCCAACAGGAAATGACATAATGACTAAATGGGCAACGCCCCTTAAAGGTATCAGTAAACAAAAATACAGGAAGTGTCAATAGTGTACACTTATCTCCTTAATCACAATTCAGTCCATGATCCAAGTCGTGTAGCAATATTCTCTCAACCAGTGTAATGGTCATTTTCTTTATATACCCCTAAGGGAGGAGAAAATTATAAAAATAAATGTAAATCAAAATCTTTATTTAGACCACCTGGAAATAAACTGCCTAACTTATGAATCCACATGACTTCACGGCGTTTTAACATCAAGATCCTGTCTCCCCCACGTCTGGGTTTTGGCATGTGGTCAATGATCATATATTTAAGATCTACATCTCTATGTCCCGCCTCCCTCCAGTGCTTTGCGACTGGAAGGTCAGAACTAACTCCCCTGACAGAGCTCCTATGTTGCGAGATACGATCCCGTACCTTCTGAGTGGTTTCACCTACGTAAAAGAGCCCGCATGGGCAAACCAATAAGTACACAACATAGGTGCTCTGGCAGGTGAGGAAGTGTTTGATCTCATATCCATCGCCAAACGTAGATCCCTTAATCACGTTTGGGCATTCACTGCATGTGAGACATGGGTAGGACCCCAACCTTTTAGAGCCAAGAAAAGTCTCAGTATATTTCTGAATCGGTGGGGAATCCGCCCTCACCAATCTGTTACCTAAGGTTTCATTCCTCCTATATGCAGGAATAGGCGGTACTCGGAATTCCGGAATCTCAGGGTACGCACTGCCCAATATATATATAATATATCTATATATCTATATCAATATATCTATATCAATATCTATATCAATATATCTATATCAATATCTATATCTATATCTATCTATATCTATATCTATATATATACATATATATACTAGTCTACCTAAGCCCATTTAAAAACAGGCTCTAGGTAGTTAAATTACCGCTGCCACCCAGCGCATGCACCCGACCGCCGCACGCACCCACCCACAGCACGCGCACCCGCCGCACGCACACGGCCGCTGTGCTCCCTGGCCCAACCTCCCGTCCCAACAGCTGTCTGTACTGCGCACATGAGCATTGCAAAACAGCTTCAGACGGACGGACAGACATATATATATATATATATATATATGCTATAAATATATATATATATATATATATATATATATATATATATATATATATATATATATATGCTCACTCCAACCTTAATTATCGCAAATACTGTCATTTTTAAGAAAGCAAACTTTTGTTTTCCATAGCATGTTAGTAAGGCCCGGTTCACATTAGCGGTTGCTATCCGGAATCGCCGTGCCGGAGCCGTGCCGGAGCCGGACCGCATGCGGACCGGAGGAAACGGACGCACGGCATAGCAATGAAAGTCTATGCGACCGTTCACATGCGTCCGTTTCGTCCGGACCGGAGCCGGACCGGAGCCGGACTCCGGCGTCCGTTCCAACATGCGCTATTTTTTGGTCCGGCTGGTCCGGCTGACGTATCCGGACCGGAGCCGGAATGTTGCATCCGGCCAATGGAAACCAATGAGAACCGGAGAGCGCACAACACACTGGCTATAAAAACCGGATGTTATACCACACTTCCTATGCTGACTCTATGGTATAGTGGCCATTTTGGATGGGGACCACATGGCACCAGCGTTCACAGAGTGGAGCAGCAGTGACTTCATGCTGGAGCTCTTTGGCAGCAACATGTCTGACGATATGTCTGATAACGAGGGGGTGAGGCCCTACACATCAGAAGACCTCATCCTACAGGTGCAGCAGGTACCAGCCCTGTGGGACAAGGGGGATGCGGACCACAGCAACATCAAAAAATGCAGAGGCCTGTGGAAAAAAATTGCCAAGCTGTATGTGGAGGACTTTGAGCAGTTGAGCAAGAGACAGCAAGGCACAGAGGGTATGTTGACTAGAACTTTTTTGGGGGGGCTTGTGGTTAGCTTGTGATGTATTCCACTTTTGCTATGGATTTGTGTCACCCACGTGTTGCCCACCCACCTGTTCCCCACCCACCTGTACCCCACCTGTGATGTATCCCACCCACCTGTGATGTATCCCACCCACCTGTACCCCACCTGTGATGTATCCCACCCACCTGTGATGTATCCCACCCACCTGTGATGTATCCCACCCACCTGTACCCCACCTGTGATGTATCCCACCCACCTGTGATGTATCCCACCCACCTGTACCCCACCTGTGATGTATCCCACCCACCTGTACCCCACCTGTGATGTATCCCACCCACCTGTGATGTATCCCACCCACCTGTATCCCACCTGTGATGTATCCCACCCACCTGTGATGTATCCCACCCACCTGTATCCCACCTGTGATGTATCCCACCCACCTGTGATGTATCCCACCCACCTGTGATGTATCCCACCCACCTGTACCCCACCTGTGATGTATCCCACCCACCTGTGATGTATCCCACCCACCTGTACCCCACCTGTGATGTATCCCACCCACCTGTACCCCACCTGTGATGTATCCCACCCACCTGTGATGTATCCCACCCACCTGTACCCCACCTGTGATGTATCCCACCCACCTGTGATGTATCCCACCCACCTGTACCCCACCTGTGATGTATCCCACCCACCTGTACCCCACCTGTGATGTATCCCACCCACCTGTGATGTATCCCACCCACCTGTATCCCACATGTGATGTATCCCACCCACCTGTGATGTATCCCACCCACCTGTACCCCACCTGTGATGTATCCCACCCACCTGTACCCCACCTGTGATGTATCCCACCCACCTGTACCCCACCTGTGATGTATCCCACCCACCTGTATCCCACCTGTGATGTATCCCACCCACCTGTGATGTATCCCACCCACCTGTACCCCACCTGTGATGTATCCCACCCACCTGTGATGTATCCCACCCACCTGTACCCCACCTGTGATGTATCCCACCCACCTGTGATGTATCCCACCCACCTGTACCCCACCTGTGATGTATCCCACCCACCTGTGATGTCTCCCACCCACCTGCGATGTACCCCACCTGTGCACATAAAACATAAACAATGACCAATTATTAAACATCAATTTATTGTATAAAATTAAGACATTTAAAATCACTTAAAAACTTGAAACTCCAAAATAAACACATTTCAACAAAACATATTAAAAACCAAACATTCACCCTCGTCCTGGTGGTGTGGTAAAATAAAGTCTCAGTTGGTCCCTGTTCCGCAGTGACACTACCCTTGGCCTGGTTGCATACCTCCGCAGGGGCATTAGTGGAAGCACATTCGGGGGTTCCGGAGTCTCTCTTTCCTCCTGCCGCACAAAGTTGTGGAGGATGCATGCTGCCTTCACCACGACAACTGCGTTGCCCGGTTTCAGCAGCATGGGCGTGTGGAACACCCTCCACTTTGACACCAGGATCCCAAATGTGCACTCCACCATTCTCCTTGCACGGCTCAACCGAGCATTGAAGTGTAGCTGGCTGGCATCAAGTCCCCTGTCTGGGTACGGACGCATTACATGGTCGGACAGGGCGAAGGCCTCGTCCCCCACAAACACATAGGGGTAGGCCGGTGCCCTTGTCCCAGGCCAGGGTCTGTCACGGGGGAGACGCAGTCTGCCTTCCTCCATCAGCCGGCAAAGGGTCGTACGCTGGAAAATTCCAGAGTCATTGGAACTACCGTACGACCCCACGTCCACGTACACAAACTTGTAGTCCGCATCTGCCACTGCCATTAGAACAATGCTAAAGTATTTTTTATAGTTGAAATAATGGCTGCCACTCCCCACGGGTTTCTGAATCCGGATGTGTTTCCCATCCAGTGCGCCAACACAATTAGGAAACTTGCACTCGGTCCAGAAGCCCTGGGCGATCTCCTCCCATTTCGTGGTGTCTGGCACAGGCATGTATCTGGCCCTCAGTCGCGTCCAAAGGATCCTCGAAGTCCTCACGACGATGCCTGCCACCGTGCTCTTCCCAATACGAAATGTGACATGTAGCGATGTATATGTTTGTCCAGTTGCGATGTACCTACAAGAGAAATAATCGAAATCAATTTTTCATGTCGTTACAGGAGAAAGGTTCAAGACAAGGTGGCGCAATATACGTGATGCATACGTGAAATGGCTACGGAAGAAAAAACTTGCCGAACGAAGTGGCAGTGGCGGGGGAAAGCGACAAAAAGACTACCAATTTGCCAAGCAATTGTCTTTCATCAATGCAAGCCTGGAACCTAGACTGTAAGTACCACTACTGTGGGCAGGAACTGAGAGCTCATTTTTTAGCAGACAACTACCATGACTTCGGCCATGTATTGCTATAAACTGGCCTCAATTCCCATGGCTAGCGAACTTTTCTCACAAGCTTTATCAAATGTTTGGTAGAAACGGTTGATAAAGTGTTTGCTAGTGTTTGCTAGCTCTGTGAATTGACGCCACATGCTGTTTGGCACACCAATAAATATTGTTTTTATCTACAGGACTGAAGACAATTTGGAGCAAGAGGAACCGACCCAGGAGGCACGGTTCAGCAGTGAGGAGAGCTTGGTGGATGATGACGTCGCCGATGTAACCTATTTCCCCGAGGAGAGGAGTAGGAGGAGGGAGTCCTTGGCTATCACAGCTCTCTCCTTTGATGATGACTTGGTAGAAGAGAGCTTGGATGTTGAGGTTGCAGGACCGAGTGTGGAAGAAGCTGCACCTCCACAATCGACCGCTATGGAAGCTCCAGGGGAACAAGAACAAAGTGAGGAGCACCAAGAGACTGCAGCACAACCAGCGCGCAGGGCAACCCCGACACAGGCCAGAGGACGGGAAGATGCTGCCACACCACCAGTAAGGACCACCCCACCAGTGAGGCGTCGAGGTACCCTCCCCCCAACAAGGAGAGAGACAGAGTCCGAGATGTCCGGGGCTGTCTCCGGACTTCTCGGGATTCTTCAGAGCCACCAAACTCTCATAACCCGGCAGTTGCAAGATGAGGACAGGGGCCATATCATGGAGCAGTACAAGTCCCACATCACTTCACTGCAATGTGAGCTCGACGCTGTACATGGGCACTACAGGGACGAGCTTAAAATGATGCATGAGATGCACAGAGGAGAAATCGACCAACTGCGTGCGCAGCATCATCAGTCGGTGGGCCAGCTGCAGAACATGATGCAGCAAATGCATCAACAAAGCAAGGAACTACTGAAATTGCAGGCACACCCGTGTTTTCACACTGTGATGTCTCTAATACCATATTTGGAAAAGGTGCCTTCCCAAAACATGATGGCGTGCCATTCCACTTTGCTGGAGGTGATCAAACAACACATGGACACGCCATTATTGCAACCACCAATTTTTAGACCCCCACAACCAACAGCGGTGCCCACCTGGCAATCATCACAGATGTACACCGGCTACAGAGGCAGTCAATATGGGCCACCGCTGTCAGGGTCCAGCTCATCCACGACCAGCACCCAAGAGAGTCCAGATTTCCAGGCAGCAACTCCCACCTTTTCTAGTAGTGGTGCCGATCAAATTTGGAAAAAAAAGTCAAATTGTTCCTGGACATGCTCCTCTGAATACCTCCGATCCTCGGAGGAAGGATACCATCCCAGGGCTTTTTAGCCCAACCTTTTCCCTGCCCCATCTCCTTCAACCAAGGTTCAGAGGTGTTCAGATGACCATGTCAGGGAACTTTTGTTTTTGCTGGACTTGAACTTTAGGGCCTGGTGTCCCCGAAAGACACTACCTGGGTCACAACCTTGTGCCTGTTGCACTGCACCTGTAGTCCTGCACCTGTGCCTTTGATTCCTCTTGTTCCTTACTTTGTTGTTCCTAATCACTTGCACAAGACCCTTGGAGCCATGGGTGAAGGACACCTTCACTGGTCGGTGAGAGGCCTAGCCTTTTTACTGACCTGTGTCCTTCATCCATGGCTCAGAGGGTCATGTGCCAGTGGTTAGGTTTTTAAAGCACTTCAATTTTAGGGCCTGGTGTCCCCGAAAGACACTACCTGGGTCACAACCTTGTGCCTGTTGCACTGCACCTGTAGTCCTGCACCTGTGCCTTTGATTCCTCTTGTTCCTTACTTTGTTGTTCCTAATCACTTGCACAAGACCCTTGGAGCCATGGGTGAAGGACACCTTCACTGGTCGGTGAGAGGCCTAGCCTTTTCACTGACCTGTGTCCTTCATCCATGGCTCAGAGGGTCATGTGCCAGTGGTTAGGTTTTTGAAGCACTTCAATTTATTAGGGCCTGGTGTCCCCGAAAGACACTACCTGTAGTCCTGCTCCTCTGCCATCGGTTCCTCTTGCTCCTCACTTTGTTCTTGTTCCTAATCACTTGCACAAGACCCTTGAAACCATGGATGAAGGACACCTACACTGGCCGGTGAGAGGCCTAGCCTTTTCACTGACCTGTGTCCTTCATCCATGGCTCAGAGGGTCATGTGCCAGTGGTTAGGTTTTTGAAGCACTTCAATTTATTAGGGCCTGGTGTCCCCGAAAGACACTACCTGGGTCACAACCTTGTGCCTGTTGCACTGCACCTGTAGTCATGCACCTCTGCCATCGGTTCCTCTTGCTCCTCACTTTGTTCTTGTTCCTAACCACTTGCACAAGACCCTTTGAACCATGGATGAAGGACACCTTGACTGGTCGGTGAGAGGCCTAGCCTTTTCACTGACCTGTGTCCTTCATCCATGGCTCAGAGGGTCCTGTGCCAGTGGTTAGGTTTTAGAAGCACTAATAATTTAGGGCCTGGTGTCCCCGAAAGACACTACCTGTAGTCCTGCTCCTCTGCCATCGGTTCCTCTTGCTCCTCACTTTGTTCTTGTTCCTAATCACTTGCACAAGACCCTTGAAACCATGGATGAAGGACACCTACACTGGTCGGTGAGAGGCCTAGCCTTTTCACTGACCTGTGTCCTTCATCCATGGCTCAGAGGGTCATGTGCCAGTGGTTAGGTTTTTAAAGCACTTCAATTTATTAGGGCCTGGTGTCCCCGAAAGACACTACCTGGGTCACAACCTTGTGCCTGTTGCACTGCACCTGTAGTCATGCACCTCTGCCATCGGTTCCTCTTGCTCCTCACTTTGTTCTTGTTCCTAACCACTTGCACAAGACCCTTGGAGCCATGGATGAAGGACACCTTGACTGGTCGGTGAGAGGCCTAGCCTTTTCACTGACCTGTGTCCTTCATCCATGGCTCAGAGGGTCCTGTGCCAGTGGTTAGGTTTTTGAAGCACTTTAATATTAGGGACTGGTGTCCCCGAAAGACACTTGGGCAGCTATGCCCTGCAACTCTTCCAGCACAAAGTTGGTGGTTGGTGTTCCTTAAAACTGACCGGGCTATACCATAGATATGTTATTTTTTGTCTTCCATGTTGGAAGAATGTTTCCATGTTGGAAAGTGGTTGTTTTTGCAATAAAAAAATTTGTTTTTACATACCTCAGTGTGATGAGTAGTTGTTTTTGTGGTGTGACTGCTCTCCTGAACGTGGTATCCTTCTTCCTAAGGTCATCCTTCACCATCTCCAAAAGGGTATCAAACCTGTCAGGAGATGGAAAGGAAGAAGCTGTAAAGTATGTTGTGGGACAAGGTGTTGGGTGGAGGATGGGGGAGGTGTGTTTACAGAGGTTTGGGAGTGTTGTGGAGGGTGGGGGTGTAGTGTATAGCTAGGTATACAGGGGTGTGGGGGTCAGGGTGGTGTGTTTAGCTAGGTATACAGGGATGAGGTGTTGTGGGGGTGAGGGTGGGGTGTTTAGGAATGGTGGGGGTTGGTGTATTTAGGCCTAGATACTTACAGGGGAATAGACATCCGAGTGTAGCTGTAGAACTTCTGTGGGTGTCGTCTGAGGTCCCGGTAGAGGGCCTGGAACTCTCCCTTCCTCTGCCTCCTGGCTAGTAGAGGGTGCACCCACCATCTCCTGCGAGGAGCACGCCTTCTCCCCACATAGTAGTAGGTAAACAACAGGAAGGAGAGAATTCCCAGGTAATAAGCGTAAAAAATGACTGGATCCATGGTCCCAACTGCTGTCTCTGTATCCAAGGATGGTCTCCACACGTCCAGCTGTCTCCAACAATGACCCCAGAGCTTCTGCTGACCTCCCAGAACCCCAGGTATTTATACAGGTTGTTATCTCTTTAAGAATCCGGATCCGGACCGCAACCGTGTTCATACCGCACGGAAACCGTATGCAACCGGACCGGATCCGGACAGGAACCGTACGGTTCAGGTCCGATCCGGCTCCGGTGCGGTCCGGACATCCGGTGCGGTTTTTGCAAAACCGCAAGTGTGAACGGGGCCTTAGGGAGCTTTTTGGACCATTGTATCCCCTTGATGAATTCTGGTTCACCATGATTTTGCTGGTTAGTCTGTAGCTCTGGGTGTTTCAAGTACTACTCCATAGAGCCAAATTAATCCATGCCATGCTCTGATGAGGATCAACCAATCTGAAACAGTCTGCATGTATGTTGGATTATTATGGCTCTGTACAAATAACAAGCTGACACGTCATTGCATTCCAGCAGATCTGAAGGTGTGTTTAGCGTCTAAGGACGAAAATGGTTAATTTGCATATATTCAGCAGTGATGCACTGGGAGACATCTCGGAGCTCACTCCAACCTGAATTATCGCAAATACTTTCTGTTTTAAGAAAGCAAACTTTTGTTTTCCATGCATTTTAGGGGGCATTTTAGACCATTGTAGCCACTTACACACTCCAGTGAGTTCTGGTTCACCATGAGCTTGCTGGTTAGTCTGTACCTCTAAATATGTAAGAAACAGATAAACCAACTAGTGATGAGCAGAAATTATGACTATGCGTAATTCCGCATCATAATTTGCAATTATGCATCGTAATCATAATGTGAAATTTCAGGGAAAAGCATAATTAATTCTGTAGTTATTTGTAAGCATTCGTGATTCGTAATTAGGCTTGAATTAACGTGGAATTTACATGTAGTTTCGTGCTGACTTTGGCGATGACTATCAAAGACCCCATACATGCTATTGCTACCAAAATGGCTACATATGTTAATGAGAATAGTGGGTACAAGTTAAATAAAAAATTGTTCAAAAAGACTTTGTAGTTTTTAAAACAGTTTTTTTTTTAATTGTTTAAAAATACAAAGAAAATGTTTTTCACACTGTCATTTTTCAGAGTTAAACCACTTGGGGACCATAGGCTTACACGCCCCTAGTGACAAGGCTATTTTTGACAATTTAGGCCACTGCAGCTTTAAGGGCTTGCTGCAAGGCAGGACAACTCAGCACACAAGTGACTCCCCCTCCTTTTCTGCCCACCAACACAACTTTCTGTTGGTGGGCTGTGATCGCTGCTGAGAGGTTTGTTTTTTTATAAATATTATTTGTTTTTTTAAATAAATGTAACCATTTAAAAAAAATTATTTTTACTTCCCTCCTCCCGCCAGCCAATCACAACGATCGGCTGTCATAGGCATTAGCCTATGACAGCCGATCGCTTCTGAGAGGCTCAGAAGCGATCAGCTGTCATAGGCTGTCAGTACAGCACTGCCATAGATCGCAGCGCTATACAGTGTAAATAGACGGCAAATAGTCCCCAATCGCCGCTGGGAGACTGATGACGGAGTGCCGCAGAGATGTGCACATATCAGCGCAGGTGATCTCCTGCAAAACACGCCCCCAGGACTGCATGCCAATTGGCGATAGGCGGTCCTCAAGCTGCTGCCACGTCCATGCCAATTGGTGTGGAGCGGTTTGTAAGTAGTTAAAAACCATTTTTCCTTTTCATTTTTAAAATTGATTTTCTCAAAAACTACTAGGTCTTTTTGCAATTTTTTTTTACTTGTATCCACTATACTCCTTAAAGGAGTTATCAGGCAAAATTAGTAAAATGAGGTTTACTCACCTGGGGCTTTCTCCAGCCCCTTGCAGCCGACTGTCCCACGCCGACCGCTCTACTCCCCTCCGCTGTCCCGGTCTCGTTGCACAGTGCAGAGGCCGATCGTGGGGTCGGCCTCACTGCGCCTGTGCGAGTCGCCACTGTAAATCATCGCCATGTGGTCCGTGGCGCACTGCACAGGCGCAGTAGTTCTGTGCCTTCGCAGTGTGCTGTGGATCACGTGGTGCTGTTTGACAGTGGCGGCTTGCGCAGGCACAGTAAGGCCGACCCCGCGGTCAGTCTCTGCACCGTGCAGCGAAACCGGGACAGCGGCGGGGAGCAGAGCAGTTGGCGTCGGACAGTCGGCGAGAAATCCCCAGGTGAGTAAACCTCATTTTACTAATTTTGGCTGATAACTCCTTTAATATGTATAGCAACTTTGGTAGCAATAGCATGTATGGGGGCTTTGCTATTCATCAACAAAGTCGGCACAAAATTACATGTAAATAACGCATAAATTCTTGCGTAATTACGAATGATAATACAAAGTCAATTGAATTAACAATTTGTAATTATGTATAAGTGTAATTGCAAAAATATCCGTGTAATTTATCATCGCTACTATCATCACTAAAACCAACCTTTTAGACCTGTTTTTTTTACTTTTGCATATGAGGGAAGAGACGTTGGGTTCCTAGTCCCGGCTTGTGTAATAGTATTATCTAGTGTTAGGCATACACTTTACAATTGGTGGTAGATCAGGTAAACAATATCTTCCCAATATCATTAATTTATCTGGTCTGCCACCTTGCACAAATAAATATTAGACAAGATGATGACATCTAATATCCATGATTCTGGTGCAGTGTGAGGACATTGTTAAAGAATCTTGGACGCCTATTGGCCCAGATAAGCTTAATTAATTTCTGTATTTTGCATAGGAAGAGAAGGACCTTAATAGGTAGGTTTCTAAATAGATAGAGGAATTGTGGTAATATAAAAAAATTTTGGGGCAATGATTCATTTTTTGTGCAATGATTCTCTATGAGAGAGTTCATATCAGAGCGGTTCGTGTGCTTGAGCCATTTTTGAGGCGATTTGACTCAATGGAAGGTATATGAAAAACGCAAAACGCTCACAAAATCGCTTTGGCAAGCGATTGTGTGAGCGTTTTAAAAAAATACATTGTATTTATTGTTTTCTGATTTTTGTTTCGGATCAAAAGACGGAAGCGCTCTGCAATAGCACTTACAAAAACGTCCACAAAAATGAGGGAACACGCAGAAAATTGACGGAAAACGCTTTAAAAAAAGGTGGAAAAAAAGCCCACCGCAGACGGACACGTGAGCCAAACGCAATGTGAACAAGGCCTTAGTCATGGAGTATAGTCAGCTTTAAAGCGGTATTGTCACCATAAAAATCAAATTTCAACAGCAACTGGTCTGAGTGTATTAAGTGATAAAGATGCTAATCCTGCATTCAAAACTTGCAAAACTTTTTCTCCTGTTATGGTTTGTAGTTATCACATACTTTAGGAGCACTGGCCCTAGTGCCAAACAGTGCCAAAGAGTTGAATGCTGGGAGTTATTTTTATCTATAATATATTCCTCCTCCATTTATTTCCCTTCCTATCTGCTTATCAGAAACACCCTCCGATTACTTGTGTTTACAAGCAAGGCTGAAGTGACTCAGTGATTGGATGTGTAAATAAAAAAAACAGTGCAGTTGTTAGTATACACTTCAGTGGGAGTGTCTGAAGACTCTGGGAGGAGGGCAGCTAATAAATACACAATGGCTATCATTCATAAAGGAGCTGTCGGTACAGGGAATCAGTGCGGGAAAAAACCGCTGCCGGTGTTTTAGACTTCTGGGTGGGCATTCATAAAAAAACATCCAGGTGCGGTGGCAGTGCAGAGATTCCCCGAACTAGGCAGGCGGTAGGCTGGCGGTAGGCAGGCGGAGACACGGAAGCTGCCGAGTTGATACATTTCTCCGTGTTCCGCTCTGCTGCAGCTGCCTGGGAGGTCTGTGTGTCTCCATTCACTTGCATTGGTATCGCCACATCACAGGGAGCGGTACTTCCCGACCTCTCACCGCTTGCAGTGATCTTTATGAATAAACATTTTGCTACATTTGTTCCGATAATCACCGCACAAGGCGGTGATTTATCACTCTGCTCGGTAGTGTCATTTTTTTATGCGGAAAGAGCCTTTATGAAGGCTGACTTTGCCGAGTGGTCGGTAAAGTCAGCTGTTTTTAGCATTTCCGCATTCGGATATGCTTTATGAATGATAGCCAATGAGCAAGAGAAGGGAGGGGGAAAACAAGAGTCAGGGAGGATATGATGTCAGCATTAGCTTGGAAAGATGGCCACTGCCTAGAATAGGATTTTCTGCTTTTCCTTTATAAAATTCACAGGAATCATTTCGTGGATAGCACAATACAGCTGTTATGTAAGTAGAAGTAATATTTATCTACTTATATATGTGTTTTTTATTTCTAGGTTAGCATGGGTGTTGCTTGTTCTTTAAAACATTGAGAAATAGAGGGAGTGAGTTCAATTCCTAAATATTGTATGGCGCGGTCAGACCAAGAGAAGGGTAAAAGCGTCTTGAGAGATGTAAGATGCGTAGGGGGTATATTTATAGGCATAATCACAGATTTGGATTCATTGAGTTTATAATAAGAAACACGAGAATACAGTATATTCTGGCGTACAAGACTACTTTTTAACCCTTGAAATTTTTCTGAAAAGTCAGAGGTCGTCTTATACGCCAGGTGTCATTGATGCCGGGTGATACACCCTATCATGTTACCGCCTCTCAAAACTTGCTGCTGAGGACTGTAGTGAAGCGGTGCAGGCGCACATGTGCGAGATCTGAGAGGCAGAGAAGGAGGTAAATAGGATACTATGGGCGAGTCAGAAGGGTGAAAGAGGGGTAGTCTTACATGGCGAGTATATCCTAAACTCTATATTTTAACTGGAAAAGTTGGGGGGTCGTCGTATACGCCCAGTCGTCTTATACGCCGGAATAAACGGTAATTATGTGATTCTTGGTAAGGAGATGAAGGGGCTGGTCAATGTAATTGCTGCCCATACATTGTACAATATGTTCATTTTTTTCGATTAGATAATTTTGTTTGATTATTCCATTAGATCGAATATAAAGATTTTTCCAACACGTCCGATTGGATTTTTATTGAAAAAAACGGGATAATCCAGTGATCTGCAAACTTGGCTTTCCAGCTGTTAAGGAACTACAAGTTCCACGATGCTTTGCGGGAGTCTGACAGCCACAGTCATGATTCAAAAAGGCAAATGCATTGTGGGACTTGTAGTTCCTTAACAGCTAGAGAGTCAAGTTTGCAGATCACTGGGATAATCGATTCTTTTTTCTTGATCGAAAAAAGATTATGTTAAACTTTCATTCGATTCGATCGTTTTGTTCGGATAAACTGGAAAATTGAAAGTTTTTATTGTACCGTGCATGGGCACCTTTAGAATTATGTCGTCCGCAAATAATCCGAATTTGTGTTGGTCTTTTCCAATTTTGACACCTGTGATAGATGGGTGGTTCGGAATAATTTGAGCTAGGGGTTCATCTTATCTAATACCAATCACATCAACAAAACCGGTAGTTTTGTGCTGCCTGATGCAGTACAATGCTATGCAGCCATTGCTTGTGTATGGCTCCACCTACATAAGTTTCATAAACATTTAGCATTTACAAAAAATGCCTGATTGATTTTTCCTCAAAATAACTACCAGGAATGCCAAAAAAGTAATAGATTTTTCAATAGATTCAGGTTTTTTTTACTTGAATTTAAGATTTACTTTTATCAAAAAAGTTGACTACACAGTCGTTAATGTAGTAAAAGCTGAAAATCCCTGCATGGCTTAGTCAAAGACATGGGCATAATAACCCCTCTTGGGGTCCCCCCTGCAACCTCTGTGCCCAGCATGGAGGAGTAGCTGAACTGATCTGTATGTCTGAGTGGCAGGGCAAGGGGAGCACAGGAGGTGGGCCACAGTGGAGGAAGGGAAAAGACTGCCCCCCCTCCACTGCAATCAGGGCTGCTCCCCCATAAGTTGTGCCAGTGGCAGGGGCAAACCCAGGATTTTCAAGGCGATTCCTGAAAGTTCTCTCTCAGCCACGCACAAAACAGTATAATATTATGGTAGAACATCATGCCGGGTACACATAATGCAATCCCCCGTCCAACTGACCGACCGACAACTAGATCGATCGGGAGCAGTTTAGATACAGATAATAATGAGGACAGCCCACATTGGTAATGAAGGGGAAAGTGAAGCATTCACACAGCAGTGTGTGTACAGAGCTCTACGCTCTGTACACACACTGTTCGTTTGTTCAAATGCAAATATTTAAAGGAGCTGTTTCTTTTCTATATCCACTGCATCAAAGTATGAAGTATTACCTCCATTCTGGCCATATGGCAGCAGTCACCACTCAAAAACTAGCTAATCTAAATAGCAGTAGCAATCATATAGCTACTTTACTGTGCAATATCTGCATGAGAATGTGCATGAGAACCTCCGATTTTATGCACTACTTTTTTGCATCCAATGTTGAGGATGTAATAATAGCAGTAAGCCCTACAATTACCTAACATCCCAATGAATGTCTCACTATAATGTGGGCACTGTAATGGGAAGCACTATATCTGTGAGAGATTTACAAAGGACTACTATGGTGTGCGTGAAAAGAAGGGGAATGTGAATTACCAAAGAGCCCTGGACCCTCAGGGAGGCCCTAGTACTTTTGTTCTATTCACCTAAACACACACACACACACACTGCTCCTCACACACTTGCATCACTGCTACACACACACACACACACACACACACTGCACACACGCTGCTCCTCGCACACTTGCATCACTGCTACACACACACACGCTGCTCCTCGCACACTTGCATCACTGCTACACACACACAGGCTGCTCCTTGCACACTTGCATCACTGCTACACACACACACGCTGCCCCTCACACACTTGCATCACTGCTACACACACACACACACACTGCACACACGCTGCTCCTCGCACAGTTGCATCACTGCTACACACACACACACGCTGCTCCTCGCACACTTGCATCACTGCTACACACACCACCACACTGCACACACGCTGCTCCTCGCACACTTGCATCACTGCTACACACACACACACACGCTGCTCCTCGCACACTTGCATCACTGCTACACACACACACACTGCACACACGTTGCTCCTCACACACTTGTATCACTGCTACACACACACACAAACACACTGCTCCTCACACACACGCACACTGCTCCTCACACACACATGCGCACACACTGCTCCTCACACACACACACACTGCTCCTCACACACACGCACGCATACACACACACACACTGCTCCACACACTCACACACGCATACACTGCTCCTCAAGTTCCCCATGTAAAGTGGAGCAGGGATGCATGTGACAGGATGTTGTGTTAGTTGCATGCTTCCTCACCTCTAGCTGCTTTGATCTCACTGTAGCTTTCAACCTTGAATTTTCTACATTTACTTGTATGACCTGACATGCAAGCGCCGACTGTAGGTGATTGGCCCTAGGAGATTATAACTGCTAAAAATAAACACTAACACGCAGTGCTACAATAAGTAAAACACTGCTGAATATGTGTGTGTGTGTGTGCACGCAT
The DNA here is from genome assembly GCF_040937935.1 of Hyperolius riggenbachi. Classification (NCBI taxonomy): domain Eukaryota; kingdom Metazoa; phylum Chordata; class Amphibia; order Anura; family Hyperoliidae; genus Hyperolius; species Hyperolius riggenbachi. Next base: position 80,112,177 of record NC_090655.1, read on the forward strand.
GTGTGTGTGTGCGTGTGCATGTGCGTGTGTGCGTGTGCACGCGTCTGTCTGTTATGAACTTATAAGACTTGAGATAGGTTTAGAATAAAGCGGCCTTACCCAGCACACATATTACAATGTTATAGTAAGTCATGCGTGTCTCCCTCCACCTATCATCTCTGTGTCTTTGCTGTGATCACCACACAGACAAATGTACTTCTGTTAATGCATTGCTTCCTATAGACAGCAAAGAGGAGCTAGATCAGGGTTGCCAACCTAATTTCTAATTTTTGACGGACAAAAGTCCTAAAAAAGCAGGACACCCAAAATTTTGGACGGACAGGGGGCGGAGTTGGGGGTGGAGTCAAAAGCGTACTTTTAAAGTGCACCTAAACTGAAAGGGATATGGAGGATTCCTTTTTAACAATACCAGTAGCTGATCTCTTCGGCTGCAGTAGTGGCTGAATCACACACCTGAAACAAGCACGTTGCTAATCCAGTCTGACTTCAGTCAGAGCACCTGATCTGCATGCTTGTTCAGGGGCTGTGGCTGAAAGTATTAGAGACACAGAATCAGCAGGAGAGTCAGGCAATTGGTATTATTTTAAAAGGAAAAATCCACAGCCTTCTCAGTTTAGGTTCACTTCAAGTAGAGTTTTGAGTGGCGCTAAGCTCTGGGCATCATTATTAGTATTGACATGATCTTCCACAGCATTTTACATAGTCAGGTCACTCACTGTCCTCAGCGGAGCTCACAATCTAATCCCTACCACAGTCATAACGCAATGCCTGCTGTATTATTGTTATGTAGTTATATAGCACTGACCTCTTCTGCAGCACTTACATCTATAGACCCCAGCTTCTATAGCAAAGAAGGGAAAGCTGCCTGCCTGATCAGAGCAGCTCACAACCAACCTTTATAGAGTGACACCATACATTTTCCTTTCAGAACAGGATTCTAGTGATCTTATCTTTACAAAGCTCAGCTCTGATTTCACCTGTGAATCACCCTGGCTCTTCACACAATAACCCCCATGCCCTTCCTATAGAACGGGCTTCCCTGCTCCCATCCCTCCTGTGACCCCATTCAAGTTTTTAGGGATTCCGCCCAGCAGAATAGCAGATAACAGTGCAGAGCAGGGAGGATTCCTCCAGCTGATGTGCCGCTGCCTGCCACAAGGATCAGCTTCCCCTTGGCTTGCAGGAGAGCTGAATTTATGCTGACAGGCTGTGAGCAGCAGAGATATGACAGTCTCTGTGGCTTTGACGGCGGGCTGCCTTGCACTAACAGTCGGGTGGTGTAGAAGGTGTTAGTAATAGTGGCAGGCCGCAGGTGAGTCTCTAGTGGGAAAGAGAGGCTCTGACTCTCTGACTGTCCTCCTCACTCAGTCATGTGCTGTCGGAGGAGCGGAGTGGGGGACCCGTCACACCACCAGACTAACTCACCCTCGGAATGCTGCTGCTGCGTGGCTGGCTGTCTCTCTCTCTCTCTCTCTGGTGGCTGGCCTGGCGGCGGGTGGATGCTGAATAGTTGAAGGAAGCAGCGGCCGGGGCTGGTGACAGGCCATTCCCCTCGCTGGCGTGCTGCTCCTCTCTGTGTATCGTGCGTGTACTCCTCGTGACTCGTGACTGGCTGGCCGGGCTGCATGATGTACCTACCTTTCTCTCTTATTGGGCAGAGAGAGGCGCCAGCTGCAAAAAGGCAATCTGTGATTGGACGGGAGGAGGGAGGCTGAGGGAGGGGGGAACAGAGAGGGAGAACGAAGCGCATGCCGCATAGGAGATCAATTCAATTTATGTGTATTTGGACGGACAAGTGCCTCAGAAAAACGGGCAATACGGACAGCGGTTTTTAAAGAGCATTTTGACGGACAGTCCGTATAAATACGGACGCTTGGCAACCCTGAGCTAAATACCTCCTTCAAAATGTGCATTTTCTCAGGCAAAAGTCAAGGACTTATGAATTGCAGAAAGAACAGCTGGACAAACAACTACAGTTTGGATTTTGTGCTTTGGAATTTCAGTTGAATAATTTTTGACATATTAAAATTATAAAGAAGGCAAATACACTATTGTCAACAATAAACAGAGTGTTCAACATAGTCCTTTTCCCTATACCAAAAAAAAAACAACGGCTATTTGCAATAACATTCTACAAACATAACAGCATGTTCTACACATCCATACATGCACATATGTGGAAACACAAGTACATTATTGCTAGCCTAGGTAGTTATAGTGACTTCAGTTATGACAGCATTAGATTTTATACACAGGGCCTTCTTAAGAACCTCCAACAATTTTCTGTTTCCCATGATTAGAATAATAGCATTTATTGTTGGGAACATGGAAACAACTATTATACATACTGTTGCTGTAATATTATCCAAATAAGTCCAAGGAATGTTCTGAAAACTAAATGACCCATAGAAAATCAAATATAGTATGAGGAGGGCAGACACTGTTTTTGCAGCTGATAAGTGAGTCTTGATTCGAGAGTGACCAGAGCCTTCATCATTCTGTTTCATTTTCGACATATGCTTCCACAGAGAGTAGATGATTGTCCCAGTGGTCAGGAAGATTATCCCAAAAGCCAAAGCAGCAACACACATTTGTATTTCATACAAACAACTACATCTGCTTGAATAAGGATAATAGTTTACTGATGTTAAGTTCTCTGTGGCGTTAATGATGGAGACTTCTATTTCAAAGTACAGGTCCCAGTAGGCTGGCATTCCAGTTGACAAAGCTATAGCACCAGAGAAGAACAGCAGGCAAGGTACGATGACAGGAAGCTTCGCTTTGAGCTTATGGAAAAAAGGGCCTTTGAAATTGACAATCTTTATGCAATAGTAGAAACAAAGGCAGGTGCAGCACCAAAGAGTGGACAATGTTGATGAAGTTATCAATGCTGTTGTTAAATTGTTCACCCAGTCTTGTTGATAGGCTTCTGGCGTTAAGTAGTAGGTGATTTCTACAACATCATTTATAATTTGAAGGAGAATGTTGGAAATGCTAATGCCGTTGATGATAAGATTACATGGATTATGTTCACGGGTCTCCAGCCACTCCAGAAAGTGAACTATTAGGATGAAGGCATTTCCAGTTACACCTGTTACGAGAAGAATAAGATGGACAACTATGTCAATTATGGCTATGCTATCCAAGCTATCCATGCTGAAGAAGACTCTTTGCTGGGATTCTAAAGAACTTTTTCTTGATTTTTAAAAACGTGATTTCTTATTTTACTCCAGACTCCGTGTGTTGTCCAGAGATAACTAATTTTCAGGCTTCTGCCTCTACAAAGCTCTAAATTAAACCTCAGCAACTACATGTCAAAAACGTATTTGCATGTCTATAAAGCACGTTAAAAGTTTTTTTTCCCTAGCTAAGCAAATGAGGTGGTTTGCCAATATCCTGTATTTTATTAGCAATGTATGATTGGCAGGTAATTTGTGTGAAGTATGGAGACAAACGACCAATTTGTTAAAATAAGCATATGAGATTCGAAGTAAGTACCACAAGCTTATCAGTCTCTTCAAAGTACCTCAGCTAATATTTGGAAGTGGTTTTAAGGCAGCCTTCAAGAGGAACTGTAAGGTCATTCTCTGCTCCCCACCAATGTGTAGAGAACATACACTTTGTAGGGGAAAAAATGGCTTTTATTTCAATTTTATTCCAAATAATCTTGTTTTCCCCTTTAAAGGCTGAAACCCACCTGGAGTTTAGATCCACGGCTGCATATTAATTAGCTCCTACCCGAATTGCTTCATGGGTAGTGACGTGTGGAAAGATCAGCAGAAGCTCCTCCCGTGTCTGGGGGGGGGGAGTAGGACTCCGTCATCAATAACAGCCACCTGTCTGCAGAGAGAAGAATGAGTCATGCAGTGATCAGCTGATGCTGCCCGAGCTGTGTAGTACTGTGCTGCACAGCACTGTGATGGGATATCCATCTGCTGAAAAAAGCATTTACAACAAGCACATCACGGTGGAAAATTCCTTCCCAAATTAAATATCAGCACATTCACTATAACGTCTAACTTTCATAATACGTAACACACTGCTATATACCGTATTTTTCGGACCATAAGACGCTCCAGACCATAAGATGCACCTAGGTTTAGAGGACAAAAATCAGGGAAAAAAATATATGCTAAACCTGGTGCATCCATGGTAAAGGGGCATCTTGTGGAACTCCCCCTCCCCAAGCTGTTTCTTTCTAAACAAAATGAAACACTTTTTAACCTAATTGGAGAAGATTCAAATCATCCAGGCTGCTGAACACTTCAGCTTTTGCAATAAACCCCCTCCAAAAAGGCCTCCCTCTAATATCCCCAATAATCTCCCTGCAAGTTACAGACAATTTTCTAATTAAACATCCACTAAGCCATGAGCAGTTGCTCACTATTACTTATGTGTTGTGGCAGAAATGCTCCATGTACACACAGCATGCAATGCACTTAATAATATATTAATAATATGTTTTAACTATCATCTGTATGCAGAGGACACCAGGGCCAGCCCTAGACTTTTTGCCGCCTGAGGCAAATTTAAGAGAAAATTGCTGCCGCCGGAGGGGAGCGCAGATCGGGGGACCCAGGCGAGGGAGGGGGAGTCCGACCCCCCCTCCCCACCGCTAGGCCCAATACCCCCGTCCTGCCCGCTACCCCTCCGGCTTGGCGGCCGGCCCCACCGCACCCACGGACGGGTGGGTGCCGTCCCTAGAAGTTTGCCGCCTAAGGCAAATGTTTCACCCCGCCTCATGAGCGGGCCGGCCCTGGATGACACCCCAATCTACCTCCACACCCCTGACATATCCACCACTACCATGGACAAGGTCTCCTCCTGCCTATCAGCCATCTCCTCCTGGATGTCCGCTAGGTTCCTGAAACTAAATCTAGACAAAACTGAATTTATGATCTTCCCACCCCGGTCATCCACGAACCTCCGAGATGTGCACTGTTAACCACACTACCATTCGCCCTACCTCTCAAACCCGCTGTCTGGGTGTCACCCTGGACTCCGCACTCTCCTTCACTTCCCACATCCAAAACCTCTCAAAGTCCTGCAACTTCCACCTTCGTAACATCTGTAAGATTCGCCCTTTCCTTACCTCTGCCACCACCAAACTCCTCATCCATGCCTTCATAATTTCCCGCCTTGACTACTGCAATGCCCTGCTGTCTGGTCTCCCTATGACCCGAACAGCCCCACTGCAGTCCATCATGAATGCGGCAGCCAGAATTATCCACTGCTCCCATCGCTCCACCACGGC